>NW_025269661.1:0-1425 GCF_018294505.1 Triticum aestivum | reverse complement strand
TCCCCCACCGTAGCCTCCTCCCCACCACGGCCGAACCTCCACCGTCGCCGAGCTCGCCGTCGACGCACTCCGGTGACCATTTGGTCACCCCGGCGAGTCCAACGAGTTCGCAAGACCCCGTAGAGCATCCCTAGCGCCTCGCTTCGCTCGACTTCGAGCTCCAACCCTGTTCCCGTGCACGACCGAACCCCGGCGGCCGCAGCCGAGCTCGCCGCCGTCGACTCCGGCCACCCCGACCCCAACGGACTCCGCCAAGAGCTGCGGGTTGTCCTCAGCTCCACTCCGGTGGTCTCCGCGGCCCCTTTGGTGGCCGAAATGGCCAAAACCACTCCCGCCGCCGCGTCTGGCTCGCCGGCGGCTAAACGCCGGCGTCGCCGGTTTTGACTTTGACCACGGGTGGGCCCTGGTTGACTCCCCTGAGTCAATGACAGGTGGGGCCCAGCCCTGCTAATTATACAGGATTAGTTTTAATTAAATCTTAATTAAAATAATCACCCTGACATGCGGGACCCACTGTCAGGTTTGACCCAGACCTGTTCCGTTGACCTGCTGACGTCACACTGACGTCAGGCTGACGCAGTAATTAATTTCTGGATTTAATTTAAATCAGGAAATTCGAGAATATTATTTAAACTTCAAAAATTCATAACTTTTATTCTGTAACTCCAAATTGGACAAATTATATATGAAAAATGATCAGAAAAATCCAATCTATCCATCTGTACTATTTTCATGCATGATCAAACAAGTTAAATTGATGTTTTAAGCAGAACAAGGAAAAGCACTTTAAAAGGCCATATTTGAATTTGAAATTTGAATCCTTGATTCAAATTTGTTCAAACCCCTCTGATTTTAGTTGCATTAGCCCAACACACTCATATTGCCATGTTTCATGCATGCATCATATTGTTGCACATTGTTTGGTGACGCTTGTGTATCGATGTCCTTCGCGACAGGTTCTGCCTTCGAGGAGTACCGTGATTACCCTAACGAAGAACCATATCAGTGCGTCGAACCATCAGGCAAGCAACCAACCATTTGATCATATCGATACAATCCCATGTTCTCGCTCCTGCT
Source organism: Triticum aestivum (assembly GCF_018294505.1). Taxonomy (NCBI): domain Eukaryota; kingdom Viridiplantae; phylum Streptophyta; class Magnoliopsida; order Poales; family Poaceae; genus Triticum; species Triticum aestivum. The sequence continues at coordinate 348 of NW_025269661.1, read as the reverse complement.
CTCCTTTACTGCATTAAGACAACGCGTTTCAAACTGCTGTGTGCTACGGTAGTTGAACCCATTTCCTCTGCATGACCTGTCATTGCCACAGTAACTAGATGAAACCCACTAGCATGTGTAGGAGTTGATTGAGCCATATGTATGTGTTGTTCCTACCTTGCTATGCCTGCTATGCTTAGAGTCGTGTCAGGTCTGGTTCATCTGGGTGATGGGCTAGAGTGAAATGATTATGTCGGTAATGAGAGTGGTGTGGTGAACACGATTTGGTAAAGGTATCGATGAGAGGCCATGTAGGAGTACATGGTGGGTTGTTTCATTGAAGCCGGCCTTAAGCACTGAGATCTGTAT
>NW_025269660.1:0-1426 GCF_018294505.1 Triticum aestivum | reverse complement strand
CCTCTAATCGGTTTATGCAAAATTTTATTTTACGTGGCTTCTAAGGTTTTGACTTAAACCGCAGCTACCAACGTTTTATCATCAAGTATGATTATTCAAGTTGCTAGATTAACATCTCGGGGTGTATGAAACACGAGATAATTAAATCTCGAGCCCCATACTAAACTTCGTCATACGCATGACCCCCGTGCAGATAATATCTGCAATGCCCTTTCATCTGCGAATTTCATCTTTCTTTTGACTACGGCAGAACCCAAAGAACTGATAGCACTTCCATGATCAATCAGGATCACGGATTGCCAGAACTTTGTCAAATTCCACCATGCTGTCTCGAGATTGAGCAAACGCAAATTCTAGGGAAGCAACAAGAACATCGGGTAACAGATTTCATCTGTCACCCGCATAAATAATTTTCAGCAATAGATCTCATCTACTACCTAATTATATTATGCAATACCCATACATCTCCATGTATTCTAGATCGAAACCTGCATCTACGCATAGCACGGCTCTTGATGCCACTGTAGGGTAACGCAGCAGAAAACAAAAATTTTCCGACCTACGCACCAGCCCAGGACCACTATGGAGACTGCATACATGGTTTGATCTTTTTCGTTACCGACTCGTAGCGCAGCGGGAAGTAGAGTCGATGACGATCGGCGGTGCAGATCCCCGCAACTAGGATTTACAACCTCCCAACCGCGAGGATGTATACCCTCATCTGCTCCTCAGACAGCCCTCCGGGAGGCGGTCGAACAGCCCCCCCGGACGGTGTCGCGGACAGCCCTTCGGGAGGACCTTCGAAACTCGAACGGTCACTCGGACAGCCCTTCGGGAGGACCTTCGAAACTCGGACGGTCACACGGACAGCCCTTCGGGAGGCACTCACGAACTAAGACCGAAACTACGATCTCTCTACAGAGTTGCACACATACGGTGTCATCTATCCGGCAGGGCTTCACCGTCCAGAACTAGTTCCTGCCGGAACCCAGACAGCCTTACGGCTCTACGAAACTCTTTTCGTGGGAGGGAGAGAAGAAGCCAGATAATGCATGGCATGTGTATGAGAGCAAGGGATGATTGTGGAGGGCTGCCCCTCCACCTCTATTTATAGGAAATCCCAAGGGGGTAGGGTAGTTTCACAAAAAACCCAAAATGCACATGAATGAAGTCCTTCCACAAGGACCTAGGAGTGAAACCAAGGAACAAGAGGGTCCCCAAGGGGGGATACCCCATGTGGCCGGCCACACCCCCATGAGGGGCCCAAAAAATGGCTCCTATCCATCCATGTCATCCCCAAGATCTTTTGGAGCAAAGCCCCAAAAGGTGGCTTTCCATAAAGTAACCATAAAGCTGATTTTCACTATTCACGACGACATTTTTCAGCGTCTGATCGAACTGAAAATATTTATGTGGGCTAAGAACA
>NW_025269659.1:0-1426 GCF_018294505.1 Triticum aestivum | reverse complement strand
TTTTTTTTTAATGCAAATAGCTGACCAAATTTGTTTTATGCAGGGTATGTATGGGAAAGATACTTGACGTCCGTACTCCCTCACCAGGAAGGTTAAGTGTGTTGGAAAAGGCGATGAGAAATTTTGCTGAAAGAAAGTCGGAGTTTGTGATTAAGCCAGAGACAGGTCAAGAGTTTGATTCTTTGCCCCAAGCTTACGACTTCTGCAATCTATGCTATTTGGAAATAGGCTTTCGTATTAAATATGGGAAATGCAGAAGAAATGTTCAAAAATGCAAGATAGTTCAGAACATGGTTTGGAGTTGCGGGGTGAGTCTATGGCGGTTCTAGTATATATGCAGATTTATTTGCGGTTCCAATAAAGCAAACGGAGGATTTATTTGCAACATATACACTATCTCAATGTCTGTGTTTTGTATTTTTTTTATCTTATCATTTGAAAACATTAGTCTTTTTTGGGCGACATTTTGTGCTGGATGTACTACAATAGCAAGATGTTGGGTGTGTGGTCTGCTAATAAAATTGTGTTTGTATTGCATTGACTCCGAATGAGATGTATCATATATAATGAAGCAAACACCGGGCCTTATACAGTAGGATTTTTTTTTTGGTATCAACCCCAAGGATTATAGACAATATCAGATGTTGCCATTTAGTCTTCATGGACATTAAGATGGTCCGACACTGATACCGTATTCAACAAAGTACTTTTCCTGATATTCCCATATGAGAGTACTATTTCCATGACTAGACACTACGTCACATATAATCGTCGCGGCGCACTTCATTGCATCGGATGCGGTCCTTTTGTCATCAACCGCGAAAATTGTTAGAAGTAGTAGCAATATAAAGAGCAATTTATATAATCAATTCCGGCATGGGTGTTGTCTTTGAGGAAGAGATTTCCTATAGATGTCATTCCGCACTTTATGTGGCCAAATTCGGTCCTCTTGCAATTGACCATGAAGAATTTTAGTGTCATATTGATCGGTAACTTCAATCAAGATTTTTAGTGCTATGGACCCGAATGCGTGCCCCTTGTTCTCATAGGCATCTACACATGCTTCTTTTCATAACACTTATAGCTCGAAGCTAGACAAACAAGTTAAGAAATTTGTTTCAACATGCCTGGAACTTAGGTTCTCGAACCCAACGAGCTTTAGCAAGTTTTGGCAAAGACACATGCTTCTTTCCATAGCATTTGATATAGATGTTTCGTTGCAACCTTTGTAGTAATTTTGGTATGAAGCTAGACCCACAAGTTAAGCACTTTGATTCAATGTGCCTGGCACCAGAACCAAACACCCTAAATGCTAAATCACAAAGGACGTTAGACGCTACTCATTTTTAATTGGACCTTTGTAGGACAATAGCACGAAGCTACACCCTCAGATAAAGAACTTTGATTCAACATGCCCGCTGCTTAA
>NW_025269658.1:0-1426 GCF_018294505.1 Triticum aestivum | reverse complement strand
CCCCGGGGTGCGTTTACATGTCCGTCGTCAACACTCACAGTTTTGGCCAATTCTGACCCCTTTCGTGGACTATTACTCACCGTTTTGGGGTCCCGAAACAATTTCCATAGTTGTTGAACCCCAAGGAGCGCTTACGTGTCGGTCATCAACACTCGCAGTTTTGGCCGATTCTGACCCGTTTCGTGGACTATTACTCACCGTTCTGGGGTCCCGGAGTGATTTCCACGATTAACGAACCCCAGGGTGCGTTTACGTGTCGGTCATCAACACTCACATTTTTGGCCAATTCTGGCCCGTTTCGTGGACTATCACTCACCATTTTGGGGTCCAAGAGCGATTTCCACGATTGACGATCCCTGGGGTGCGTTTACGTGTCCATCGTCAACACTCACAGTTTTGGCTAATTCTGACCCGTTTCGTGGACTATCACTCACCGTTTTGGGGTCCTGAAACGATTTCCATAGTTGTTGAACCCTAAGGTGCGCTTACGTGTCGGTCATCAACAATCGCAGTTCCGGCCGATTCTGGCCCGTTTGGTGGACTATTACTCACTGTTTTGGGGTCCCGGATTGATTTCCACGATTAACGAACCCCGGGGTGCGTTTACGTGTCGGTGATCCACACTCGAAGTTTTCGTCGATTCTGGTCCGTTTCGTGCACTATTACTTACCTTTTTGGGGTCCTAGAGCGGTTTCCACGATTGACGATCCCTGGGGTGCGTTTACGTGTCCGTCGTCAACACTCACTGCTTTGGCCAATTCTGACCCGTTTCGTGGACTATTACTCACAGTTTTGGGGTCCGGAGACGATTTCCATAGTTGTTGAACCCCAAGGTGCGCTTACGTGTCGGTCATCAACAATCGCAGTTCCGGCCGATTCTGGCCCGTTTCGTGGACTATTGCACACTTTTTGGGGGTCCTGAAGTGATTTCCATGATTGACGAACCCCGGGGTGCGTTTATGTCCCGTTTTGTGGACTATTACTCATTGTTTTGGGGTCCTGAAGTGATTTGCACGATTGACGAACGCCGGGGCGCGTTTATGTGTCGGTCATCAACACTCACAATTTTGGCCGATCCTGGTATGTTTCGTGCACTATTACTCACCGTTTTAGGGTGCGAGAGCGATTTCCACGATTGACGATCCCCGGGGTGCGTTTACGTGTCCGTCGTCAACACTCACTATTTTGGCCAATTCTGACCCGTTTCGTGGACTATTACTCATAGTTTTGGGGTCCCGAAACGATTTCCATAGTTGTTGAACCCCAAGGTGCGCTTACGTGTCGGTCATGAACACTCACAGTTCTGGCCGATTCTGGCCCGTTTCATGGACTATTACTCACTGTTTTGGGGGTGCGAGAGCGATTTCCACGATTGACGATCCCCGGGGTGCGTTTACATGTCCGTCGTCAACACTCACAGTTTTGG
>NW_025269657.1:0-1426 GCF_018294505.1 Triticum aestivum | reverse complement strand
ATATGGGAAGTCCTATTTTGGCCACCGGAAAATGTTCGGGATTTTTCGGTATTGTACCGGGAAGGTTCTAGAAGGTTCCGGAGTGGGGCCCACCTGCATGGGGGGACCCACATGGACGTGGGTAGTGGGGGCAAGGCCCCACACCCCTGGTCAAGGCGCACCAAGATCCCCCCTTAGAAGGAATAAGATCATATCCCGAAGGGATAAGATCAAGATCCCTAAAAAGGGGGGATAACAATCGGTGGGGAAGGAAATAATGAGATTTCTTTCCTCCCACCTTGGCCAACGCCCCAATGGACTTGGAGGGCAAGAAACCAGCCCCTCCACCCCTATATATAGTGGGGAGGCGCATGGGAGCTATACACGAAGTTCTGGCACATCCCTACCTCTCTCCCTACTCCTCCTCTCCCATGGTGCTTGGCGAAGCCCTGCTGGATTGCCACGCTCCTCCACCACCACCACGCCGTTGTGCTGCTATTGGATGAAGTCTTTCTCAACCTCTCCCTCTCTCCTTGCTGGATCAAGGCGTGGGAGACGTCACCGGGCTGTACGTGTGTTGAACGCGGAGGTGCCGTCCGTTCGGCACTAGGATCATCGGTGATTTGAATCACGACGAGTACGACTCCATCAACCCCGTTCACTTGAACGCTTCCGCTTAGCGATCTACAAGGGTATGTAGATGCACTCTCTTTCTACTCGTTGCTGGTCTCTCCATAGATAGATCTTGGTGACACGTAGGAAAATTTTGAATTTCTGCTACGTTCCCCAACATGGATAGGTTAGTAGGCCTTACAAGTGCAAGAAGGATTTCTTAAACTAGGTCAAACTCTCACTGTACATGTTTTGCGGTTTACCTGGGCCCCACAGAGGAAACTCATGTTGGAAATATGCCCTAGAGGCAATAATAAATTAGTTATTATTATTATATTTCCTTGTTCATGATAATCGTTTATTATCCAAGATATAATTGTATTGATAGGAAACTCAGATACATGTGTGGGTACATAGACAACACCATGTCCCTAGTAAGCCTCTAATTGACTAGCTCGTTGATCAATAGATGGTTACGGTTTCCTGACCATGGACATTGGGTGTCGTTGATAACGGGATCACATCATTAGGAAATGATGTGATGGACAAGACCCAATCCTAAGCCTAGCACAAAGATCGTGTAGTTCGTATGCTAAAGCTTTTCTAATGTCAAGTATCATTTCCTTAGACCATGAGATTGTGCAACTCCTGGATACCGTAGGAATGCTTTGGGTGTACCAAACGTCACAACGTAACTGAGTGGCTATAAAGGTGCACTACAGGTATCTCGAAAGTGTTTGTTGGGTTGGCACGAATCGAGACTGGGATTTGTCACTCCGTGTAACGGAGAGGTATCTCTGGGCCCACTCGGTAGGACATCATCATAATGTGCACA
>NW_025269656.1:0-1426 GCF_018294505.1 Triticum aestivum | reverse complement strand
TTTTTTTTAGTGATGCAATACCAATCATGTACAACCTGCTAGTTGGCGGGGTTCACACGTGATTATGGTGTCCGGGAGCGACGGCGATAATTAACATTGTACTCGTGCATCTTACATGATTAACAGATCGTATCTCCGTCCCTCCCTCTTTCCATTAAGTGATAAGCACCATGCATCTATGTCCACTAATGTTATTACTATAAAAAAACTTAATGATTACTTGTAAGCTGCAACACTTCTGTGTATCTTTTGAAGAAAATGGATGGCCCATTTTATTTATTTCCTTGGTTTTAGAAAAAAATGATTGACTATCTCTAGATTTCCTCCTCAGTTCAGCTTTTACATGTAAAAAGAACTTCGAGAACGACAAAGATATATTTTATGAAAAACGTAACTTAATGACAAAACAAAATGTAGATGTTAAATAACACGAGAAACAAAGATCCTTTATATTGCACCAACATGTATAGACAAATCTGTTGAGTATATTGATTATTAAGAAAGACTAGATAAATTAGGATTAGTTCTGGCTTGTCTTGTACTCTAAGTTGATCATTATACTTCTATATATATGCCCACGAGGCTCAAGCAATACAACGAACTATTCCACCAATCCGCTCTATCCCTTCTAACATGGTATCTATCGCAAGTCGATCTTAAATCCTAGCCGCCGCCGTTTCCGCACCTGCGCGCCGCCCCCGGGGCGGTCGGCCTCCAAGACCGCCGTCGGGGGCCGCGCCGCCCGTACCTAGGGTTCGTCCGCCGGCCGTGTTGGCCGGCTGCCCTAGAGAGTCTTTTTCCCGATCTTTTGATCCAGGTTTTTCTCTCTCTCGCCGGTCGCTTTGATCGGCGTCTACTTTTTGGTTTTCCGATTCATTGGATCGGTTTGTGTCGCTCACCGCCGCCGTCGACACCTCGCGCCTCTACTCCGACATCGGCGCGACCGGCCGGCTACTTCACCGATCCGGAGGCCTCGCGTGACACGCAACCCTCAAGGCCGTCGTCCGCGCACCGGCCCGCCCGTCGCCCTGCGCCGGTCGTCACCGCCCTGCTCCGACCGGGACTCCTGCATCACCCGACCCGGCGGCCTCGCGCCATGCGGCGGCCAATCATAGCCGCCTTGTCGCCCGCTGTTGTGACGCCCGGATAATTAGGCTACAGTAATCCCACGTTAACGATGCCATGTCACTTTGATTACTGTTAGTAATCTCGCGTTAGTTCGAAACGATTCAAATTCAAAATCAAAATCAAGCAAACAATAAAAGTTTTTCAAAATTTAAAACAAAAGTGTTCGGGAGATGCCATATTTTACATAGGTCAATATGGTGTAATAAACACAATTTTATAAACTGCCTAAGTATTTTAAAATAAATAAAGACAGAAAAGGAAAATAAATAAAAGAAAGAAACTAACAGAGCAAAAAAAA
>NW_025269655.1:0-1426 GCF_018294505.1 Triticum aestivum | reverse complement strand
AAACCTTGATGATTGTGGAAATGCTCAAGTTCTTGAGAGCACGCACAAGCGCTACGTGATATCATCGGCACTAACTGGGATTCCTCTCAGTTTCCTCGGCAATGCTATGACCTTTTCAAACAGTGAATTCACTCTCTATTGTTGGGTTCTTCCCCAGTTACCAGAATCATTCCCAGCATTTGCATTTTGTTCCCAGCTTGCACCGCCAATGTGCCATTCTACCATGGGTCTCTTCCATTTCTGGTGATAAGCAAATTCATCCATTACGTTGTCTTCAACTAGGTAATCCACATCATCCAAGTCCGAGTATGCCATTCTACCGACCCCCTCCAAATGATCGCTTGTGATTGCCTTAGGCTGGTATAAAGAGTTTCAATGATCTTTGAATCAAAGGTAATTCTTTTTGCCACTTAAGGGGATATATCTACGAGTCACCATCCCTAAGGTGCCTCGTTGTGGTATCATGGAAACTCAACTCCTCGCTACGATGACAATCGTTTACCACCATTTTAAGTGTGGAATTGTAGTCTACCTGGTAAACCTCGTCATCTGCTCCACTCCATCCCTCTAGAGGTGTGCTTCGTCCCTCAGCTCGAGAAATGTTACTATGTCCCATTCCGTGAGTTAATCCTGAGTTGTTCGACCTTCGAGAAGATTGATCCTTCTAGAGTTCCCCTCCTTATCTCGTTGTCATGTTGGTTGGAGTTTCCAGAGCAAGACGTCGAGACAGGATGATGATCAAATCAACGTTCCTATGAAGTGCAACCTGGATCGTGAAGATTGTGCTAGGTCGCGTTCCCCCTTCATCTTACCTACGCTTGAATCTCGAGACGAGATTTTTGTTTAGTGGGGGTGAGTTGTCACATCCCTGGTCCTGTTATGCACTAGGCTAGACCTCATGTGAGCATCATGTTTTAATTCAAATGAAATTTGAATTGAGGGATTTTAAAAGCCTCAGAAACCTTCTAAAAATGATCAACATTAAAATCTTCTCAAAGAAGTCCAAGAAAATGTTCCTCTTAGTCTCTGAAAATATTGCAAAGAGGTAAAACTCAAAACAATATTTTTGGTATCTCAGAGTTAATTATTTTGGGCCTTTGAATTAAATAAATAACTATTTGCATTGGATATATATTTGATATATAAATAATATATGTCCAATAATGCTGGAACATTTTATGTGGTTTGGTATATTTTAGTTCTAGCCACATAACTATTTTCAGGATTTTATAAAATGGTTTAGTATTTTACTAAACTAAAACAACACAGAACAAAATAAATAAAAACAACAAAAATAGGAAAAGCAGAGAGGAGAGAAACCTTACCTGGCGCTCACCTGGTAGCCCAGCCGGCCCAGCTCCTGTGCGGCCCAGCCCACCAGGCGTTCCCCCCCTGTCGTCTTCCTCCCCTCGCCCCAAAGCTGCTG
>NW_025269654.1:0-1426 GCF_018294505.1 Triticum aestivum | reverse complement strand
CCCCTTTCCTTTCTTTCTGGTTGTCGCAACCAGATGCTGAAGTCCAGGAGCCAGACGCCACCGTCGACGACGACCCCTACTACACCGGAGATGCCTACTACTACGTGCAGCCCGCAGAACGACGACCAGGAGTAGTTAGGAGGATCCCAGGCAGGAGGCCTGCGCCTCTTTCGATCTGTATCCCAGTTTGTGCTAGCCTTCTTAAGGCAAACTTGTTTAACTTATGTCTGTACTCAGATATTGTTGCTTCCGCTGACTCGTCTATGATCGAGCACTTGTATTCGAGCCCTCGAGGCCCCTGGCTTGTATTATGATGCTTGTATGACTTATTTTATTTGTAGAGTTGTGTTGTGATATCTTCCCGTGAGTCCCTGATCTTGATCGTACACATTTGCGTGCATGATTAGTGTACGATTAAATCGGGGGCGTCACAAGTTGGTATCAGAGCCGACTGCCTGTAGGAATCCCCCTTCCACACTCCTTGGCCGAAGTTGAGTATAGCCATTGCAAAACTTTTACTAACTTGGCTGTGTGCCTTACGGGCCCACGTCGCCCTTGGGTGGTATTAAGATCTTTTACTCCTCGTCTATACTCTGGGACTCTGATCTCTCTTCTAGTCGGGTTAAATGATTTTCTAAAATCTAACTTTAGGTTCTCGAAAACGCTTTCTCCCGGAGAGCCCCTTCAGTCTAGATGATCGCCGACTGCACATGAAGATTTCAAAGTTACTTTCCGATACTCTTTCAGGACTGCCCATTGCTTTTGCAATTCACTACCACCGAAATATCCCTATGGATAAATTCATACACCGTTCTTACTTAGTCCCCAGTTGTTCTTTTTATTACAAGACGCCCCGAAATACTCGTGGTTGTTCTTAGAATACTTACGCCTATTGCCTTGCAGTTCCTTACCACCTGAATACCCATACGGATAATTTCTCGCACTTATCGAGTATCCGCTCATACCCAGTTGATTCATGTATTTCACAAAAGTCTTCGAAATGCCATTCGATCTTCCGAAAATCCCGAGCAGCCTATTGCTCTTGGAATTTCTTGTTTACTTTCATTATGATTAATCCCATAAGTATAGAAATCTTATTGACATTCCTTGTCATGATCATTTTGAGTCTGTTGACTCAATATGTTGCGAATGCACGTAATCATCAGTTGATCCTTTTAAATTATCTCTCCGGCTCAGACGTCTTTCAAACATGAGCTGGTTCTCGACCAAACTATCTGTCGTCGATTGTGCCTCTGGTATATTCAATTGATCCATCCTTGATCAGAACGTCTGCTTCTGATCCTTTGTTTTGGAAATCATAATTCCTTTTTATTTAAGCTTTGAATTATTCAGATGATTCCATAACCTGTTGCATTTGCATTCCTTCCTCTTCTGGTTGAGTACCGATACTCATATCAGATCCTTT
>NW_025269653.1:0-1426 GCF_018294505.1 Triticum aestivum | reverse complement strand
AACCCGCCCAGTAAATCAGGCCCGTTGGCGAACGCAGCGCCCGCTGCGTAGCTTGACTGGGCCTGGCCCAGTAACGCTTGCTCTCGCTGGCTGGCTCCTCCCACTCGCCCGCTCGCTGCCCCCCCGCCGCTCCCTCGATCCCTGGCTCCCCTCGATTGTTTTTTTTTCTCTATGGCTAAATTGCTACAGTACATACTCATTTTCTTAAGGAAAAAAACCAGTTGGCTAGAGTTAAAAGATAAACCAGTTGGCTATAGTATGTACTCTTGTGCTTAGAAAAAAGTTCATCGATTTTGAAAAAGTTCGTCGAATTTGCCAAAAAGTTCATCGAATTTGAAAAAAAACATTGAATCTGAAAAATAGTTCATCAAATTTCAAAAAAGTTCATCAAAAATTTTAAAAAAGTTCATCGAATTTGGAAAAAAAGTTTGTCAAATTAAAAAAAAAGTTCATCAAATTTCAAGAAAGTTCATCGAATTTGAAAAAAGTTTGTTGAATTCAAAAAAAGTTCATCAAATTCGAAAAAAAGTTCATCAAATCTGAAGAAAAAAAAATCAAATTTGAAAAAAGTTCATCGAATTTGGTAAAAGTTCATCGATTTTGAAGAAAAAAGTTCACGAATTTAAGAAAAAAGTCTATCGAATTTAAAAAAAGTTCATTAAACTTGGAAAATGTTCATTGAATTTGAAAAAGTCTTCCATGCCGGCGTAGTCAAGGTTTGCGTCGATCCTGCGACTTGTCAGCGGGTTTGTGAAGAGCTTTGGGGGGTCGCCGCAGAGGACGTCTATCTCCATGAAGAAGATCCCGTAGAGCGAGAGCGGGAGAAGGTCCATTCGCAGCAGGCGGCGAGCGTCAATGACGTCGCGCCGGCCTTTGCAGAAGCAGCGCGGCGCGAGACGGCCGAGGACGCACATGAGGATGTCGTCGGGCACGGGCAGCACCTGCGCCGCCACCAGGGCCATGGAGATCAGATGAGTTATTTTACCCAAAACCACCACACTTGAGGCTAGGGTAACCACTTGGTACCACATTGAAGGTAGATCACAAAAAACTACCGGAAATGTGCCTAATGCGTATCGCGGAGCACTGATAGTCGGATAACCTCGCGAAAACAGTCAAACTGACTGGTTGGGCCCACCTGTAAGGCTAGATTAACGTATGGGACGCACTTCAATTTCCTTCCGCGGAGCGTTGACTCGCTCGCCATCCCGATTCGATCATTTTTTTTTCAAATTCATTTTTTGGGTTTCCAAGTCAAAATCAAAACCAAACAACTCGTGCGCTGGTGCACGCATATGCCCGATCCGATCCGCTTGGAGTGGGACCCACTCGCGACGCTCTCTCTCTCTCATTCCCCGTGCTTCCTTCCTTGGCTTTCTTCTTCGTCGCCGTCGCGATTTCCGCCCGCCGTGACGACCTCACACGA
>NW_025269652.1:0-1426 GCF_018294505.1 Triticum aestivum | reverse complement strand
TTTTTTTTAGTGATGCAATACCAATCATGTACAACCTGCTAGTTGGCGGGGTTCACACGTGATTATGGTGTCCGGGAGCGACGGCGATAATTAACATTGTACTCGTGCATCTTACATGATTAACAGATCGTATCTCCGTCCCTCCCTCTTTCCATTAAGTGATAAGCACCATGCATCTATGTCCACTAATGTTATTACTATAAAAAAACTTAATGATTACTTGTAAGCTGCAACACTTCTGTGTATCTTTTGAAGAAAATGGATGGCCCATTTTATTTATTTCCTTGGTTTTAGAAAAAAATGATTGACTATCTCTAGATTTCCTCCTCAGTTCAGCTTTTACATGTAAAAAGAACTTCGAGAACGACAAAGATATATTTTATGAAAAACGTAACTTAATGACAAAACAAAATGTAGATGTTAAATAACACGAGAAACAAAGATCCTTTATATTGCACCAACATGTATAGACAAATCTGTTGAGTATATTGATTATTAAGAAAGACTAGATAAATTAGGATTAGTTCTGGCTTGTCTTGTACTCTAAGTTGATCATTATACTTCTATATATATGCCCACGAGGCTCAAGCAATACAACGAACTATTCCACCAATCCGCTCTATCCCTTCTAACATGGTATCTATCGCAAGTCGATCTTAAATCCTAGCCGCCGCCGTTTCCGCACCTGCGCGCCGCCCCCGGGGCGGTCGGCCTCCAAGACCGCCGTCAGGGGCCGCGCCGCCCGTACCTAGGGTTCGTCCGCCGGCCGTGTTGGCCGGCTGCCCTAGAGAGTCTTTTTCCCGATCTTTTGATCCAGGTTTTTCTCTCTCTCGCCGGTCGCTTTGATCGGCGTCTACTTTTTGGTTTTCCGATTCATTGGATCGGTTTGTGTCGCTCACCGCCGCCGTCGACACCTCGCGCCTCTACTCCGACATCGGCGCGACCGGCCGGCTACTTCACCGATCCGGAGGCCTCGCGTGACACGCAACCCTCAAGGCCGTCGTCCGCGCACCGGCCCGCCCGTCGCCCTGCGCCGGCCGTCACCGCCCTGCTCCGACCGGGACTCCTGCATCACCCGACCCGGCGGCCTCGCGCCATGCGGCGGCCAATCATAGCCGCCTTGTCGCCCGATGTTGTGACGCCCGGATAATTAGGCTACAGTAATCCCACGTTAACGATGCCATGTCACTTTGATTACTGTTAGTAATCTCGCGTTAGTTCGAAACGATTCAAATTCAAAATCAAAATCAAGCAAACAATAAAAGTTTTTCAAAATTTAAAACAAAAGTGTTCGGGAGATGCCATATTTTACATAGGTCAATATGGTGTAATAAACACAATTTTATAAACTGCCTAAGTATTTTAAAATAAATAAAGACAGAAAAGGAAAATAAATAAAAGAAAGAAACTAACAGAGCAAAAAAAA
>NW_025269651.1:0-1426 GCF_018294505.1 Triticum aestivum | reverse complement strand
ATTGCTCAATTCGTGAATGAATGTGATGTCTGCCGAAGAGTGAAAGCAGAACACCAACGACCAGCTGGTCTCCTCCAACCTCTTGCTATTCCGGAATGGAAGTTTGATCATATCGAAATGGACTTCGTGACTGGCTTCCCAAAGTCCAAGCGCGGAAATGACGCTATCTTCGTTGTCATCGACAAGCTCTCTAAAGTGGCTCATTTCCTTCCTATCAAAGAATCCATCACAGCAGCTCAGCTGGCAGAGCTCTACACCTCCAGAATTGTCTCCTTGCACGGCATTCCACAATTGATTTCTTCGGATCGTGGAAGCATCTTCACCTCTAAGTTCTGGGACTCCTTTCAGAAGGCCATGGGCACAAACATTCGCTTCAGCACAGCTTTTCATCCTCAAACTAGTGGCCAAGTCGAGCGAGTCAATCAAATTCTTGAAGATATGCTAAGGGCTTGTGTCATTTCCTTCGGCATGAAATGGGAAGATTGTCTACCATATGCTGAATTCTCCTACAACAACAGCTTCCAAGCGAGTTCGGGCAAGGCCCCATTCGAGATTCTCTATGGCAGAAAGTGCCGTACCCCTCTTAATTGGTCAGAGACTGGTGAACGCCAACTTCTTGGCAATGACTTAATCACTGAAGCTGAAGAAATGTGTAAAGTCATCCGTGATAATCTCAAAGCCGCGCAATCGCGCCAGAAGAGTTACTATGATAGTAAGCATCGTGATTTGGCTTTCGAGATCGGAGACCATGTCTACCTCCGCGTCTCTCCAATGAAAGGCACTCGTCGCTTCGGTATCAAAGGGAAGCTTGCCCCTAGATACGTGGGTCCTTTCAAGATCATTGGCAAAAGAGGCGACCTTGCCTATCAACTTGAGCTTCCTTCCAACTTCGCGAACGTGCACGATGTGTTCCACGTGTCACAGCTCCACAAGTGCTTCAAGACGCCTGAGGGCACTATCGACTTCGAAGAGATTGACCTCCAAGAAGATTTGTCTTATCATGAGCACCCAGTTGCTATTCTTGAAGAAACTGAGCGCAAGACTCGCAACAAGTCTATCAAATTCCTCAAAGTGAAGTGGTCGCACCATTCCGACCGGGAAGCCACCTGGGAACGCGAGGACCATCTCCGTTCCGAATATCCGGAGTTCTTTCAGTCCTAGATCTCGGGACGAGATCCTCTCGTAGTGGTGGAGTGTTGTAACACCCCGCATGTAACTTGCCATATTTGTAACTCCGACTCTTGCCATTTCCGGCTATGTGATAGGTTTTTTCCCTCCGTTGTTGGGTTTTGTCTTTCGTTTTGTATTTTGTCATGTCATGCATTTTCATATCATATCATCATGTGCATTGCATTCGCATACGTGTTCGTCTCATGCATCCGAGCATTTTCCCCGTTGTCCGTTTTCCAATCCGGCGCTCCTATCT
>NW_025269650.1:0-1426 GCF_018294505.1 Triticum aestivum | reverse complement strand
ACTATTCCACAGTTTTTCAAATGTACACCAAACTCGTAACTCAAATATTCTCCTCCACGATCAGATCGTAGAAACTTTATTTTCTTGTTACGATGATTTTCAACTTCACTCTGAAATTCTTTGAACTTTTCAAATGTTTCAGACTTATGCTTCATTAAGTAGATATATCCATATCTGCTCAAATCATCTGTGAAGGTGAGAAAATAACGATATCCGCCACGAGCCTCAATATTCATCGGACCACATACATCGGTATGTATGATTTCCAACAAATCTGTTGCTCTCTCCATAGTACCGGAGAACGGTGTTTTAGTCATCTTGCCCATGAGGCACGGTTCGCAAGTACCAAGTGATTCATAATCAAGTGGTTCCAAAAGTCCATTAGTATGGAGTTTCTTCATGTGTTTTACACCGATATGACCTAAACGACAGTGCCACAAATAAGTTGCACTTTCATTATCAACTCTGCATCTTTTGGTTTCAACATTATGAATATGTGTATTACTACTATCGAGATTTAGTAAGAATAGACCACTCTTCAAGGGTGCATGACCATAAAAGATATTACTCATATAAATAGAACAACCATTATTCTCTGATTTAAATGAATAATCGTCTCGCATTAAACAAGATCCAGATATAATGTTCATGCTCAACGCTGGCACCAAATAACAATTATTTAGGTCTAATATTAATCCCGAAGGTAGATGTAGAGGTAGCGTGCCGACCGCGATCACATCGACTTTGGAACCGTTTCCCACGCGCATCGTCACCTCGTCCTTTGCCAGTGCCCGCTTATTCTGTAGTCCCTGTTTCGAGTTGCAAATATTAGCAACAGAACCAGTATCAAATACCCAGGTGCTACTGCGAGCATTGGTAAGGTACACATCAAATAACATGTATATCACATATACCTTTGTTCACCTTGCCATCCTTTTTATCCGCCAAATACTTGGGGCAGTTCCGCTTCCAGTGACCAGTCTGCTTGCAGTAGAAGCACTCAGTTTCAGGCTTAGGTCTAGACTTGGGTTTCTTCTCTTGAGCAGCAACTTGCTTGCCGTTCTTTTTGAAGTTCCCCTTTTTCTTCCCTTTGCCCTTTTTCTTGAAACTAGTGGTCTTGTTAACCATCAACACTTGATGCTCCTTCTTGATTTCTACCTCCGCAGCTTTCAGCATTGCGAAGAGCTCGGGAATAGTCTTGTTCATCCCTTGCATATTATAGTTCATCACGAAGCTCTTGTAGCTTGGTGGCAGTGATTGGAGAATTCTGTCAATGACGCAATCATCCGGAAGATTAACTCCCAATTGAATCAAGTGATTATTATACCCAGACATTTTGAGTATATGCTCACTGACAGAACTGTTCTCCTCCATCTTGCAGCTATAGAACTTATTGGAGACTTCATATCTCTCAATCCGGGCATTT
>NW_025269649.1:0-1426 GCF_018294505.1 Triticum aestivum | reverse complement strand
TGTGTCAGGTCTGGTTCATTGGGAATGAATTGGAGTGTCACGATATGTTCTGATGCTAAGAGTGAAGTGTGTGAACACGATTTGGTAAAGGTAGCGGTGAGAGGCCATGTAGGAGTACATGGTGGGTTGTCTCACTGGAACCGTCCTTAAGCCCTGAGTTCTGTGTATGTTGTCCAATGACTCGATACTACCACACATTGGGCTCCGGGCGCTCCAAGCCCTCTCGACTTATTAACCAACTTGATCTCTGTCCAGGAGTCACAACTAGTTTCTGGTGTTTGTAGGTAGTGCTATTTTTCTACCAAGTGGCACCCGGCAGGGTGGGCTTGGGACAGACTAGGCACACGTGGCACGGTGTACCGAGTGGCACCCGGTTGGTGGGCTCGGGAACCCTGCTCACATCGTTTGGGGCCGTAAGCGACACCCCGGCCGGATCTCCTTGCGGATGAAACCCGAATAGGCGATAAACCTGGACTAGAGTCTTGTGTGGTTAGTCAGGTCGTGGCCGACACCCTCGCCAGGCTTCCGCTTGAAGGTTGCCGAGATACATGACGTGTACATGGCGGTAAGTGGCGAGAGCGTGTGTGAAGAAGTACACCCCTGCAGGGTTAACATGATCTATTCGAATAGCCGGGTCCGCGGTTATGGACTTCTTGGATGCTTACATGGTACATAGACAACTTGAAGTGGATACTATAAAATGCTCAAGACAAGTGTGAGTGCTATGAATGGCCTTCTCGTAGGGAGACGGGGATGAATCCATAGTGGTGTATTGTATGGTGATTAGTGGACTCGTGTACGTTGTTTCACCTCCAGAGTTTCTGGTAGTCGTAGAACAGGATAGCCACAGAGTCAAAGCTGGCTTGCTGCAACTAAATCCCACGTTACCCTCTTGATACAAGTGCATGTATGATAGGATCTGATGTAAGTCTTGCTGAGTACCTTTGTACTCATGTTGCTTTATTTATGTTTTTGCAGCGGAGACTTCGGTCTTACTAGTGTTTCCATGGACTTCGACTAGTAGCTAGTACCTCAGCTACGATCTTGATCGGATGTTGTAGATAGTCAGGCTCTTCAGCCTTTTTCTTTTGTAGATGTCTGTACCAGACATGTAATGCTTCCGCTTGTTGCTTGTATGCTCTGTATGATGGGTCTTGTGACCCCTGTTTGCAATATATGCTATGACGGCTCTTCTGAGCCTTTATCTATATGAGTTGATGAGTTATGCTGTGATGCCATGTTGTACAGCACATACTTGCATGTTATGCGTACGTGTAATGTGTATTGCTATGTGTGGGATCTGACTATCTAGTTGTTTATTCTTAGTAGCCTCTCTTACCGGGAAATGTCTCCTAGTGCTTCCACTGAGCCCTGGTAGCTTGCTACTGCTCCGGAACACTTAGGCAGGCCGGCATGTGTCCTTCTT
>NW_025269648.1:0-1426 GCF_018294505.1 Triticum aestivum | reverse complement strand
AACATTCGGTAACCACGTACATACTTTCCCTATAACCCTAGCGTCATCGAACCTTAAGCGTGTAGACCCTACGGGTTCGGGAACCATGCAGACATGACCGAGACGTTCTCCGGTCAATAACCAACAGCGGGATCTGGATACCCATGTTGGCTCCCACATGTTCCACGATGATCTCATCGGATGAACCACGATGTCGGGGATTCAATCAATCCCGTATGCAATTCCCTTTGTCTAACGGTATGTTACTTGCCCGAGATTCGATCGTCGGTATCCCTATACCTTGTTCAATCTCGTTACCGGCAAGTCTCTTTACTCGTTCCGTAACTCACATCATCCCGTGATCAACTCCTTGGTCACACTGTGCACATTATGATGATGTCCTACCGAGTGGGCCCAGAGATACCTCTCCGTTTATACGGAGTGACAAATCCCAGTCTCGATTCGTGCCAACCCAACAGACACTTTCGGAGATACCTGTAGTGCACCTTTATAGCCACCCAGTTACGTTGTGGCGTTTGGCACACCCAAAGCATTCCTACGGTATCCGGGAGTTGCACAATCTCATGGTCTAAGGAAATGATACTTGACATTAGAAAAGCTCTGAGCAAACGAACTACACGATCTTGTGCTAGGCTTAGGATTGGGTCTTGTCCATCACATCATTCTCCTAATGATGTGATCCCGTTATCAACGACATCCAATGTCCATGGTCAGGAAACCGTAACCATCTATTGATCAACGAGCTAGTCTCCTAGAGGCTTACTAGGGACATGGTGTTGTCTATGTATCCACACATGTATCTGAGTTTCCTATCAATACAATTCTAGCATGGATAATAAACGATTATCGTGAACAAGGAAATATAATAATAACCTATTTATTATTGCCTCTAGGGCATATTTCCAACAGTCTCCCACTTGCACTAGAGTCAATAATCTAGTTCACATCACCATGTGATTAACACTGACAGGTCACATCACCATGTGACCAACATCCAAAGAGTTTACTAGAGTCAACAATCTAGTTCACATCACTATGTGATTAACACTCAATGAGTTCTGGTTTGATCATGTTATGCTTGTGAGAGAGGTTATTAGTCAACGGGTTTGAACCTTTCAGATCCGTGTGTGCTTTACGAATATCTACGTCATCTTGTGGATGCTACCACGCGCTATTTGGAGCCATTTCAAATCATTGCTCTACTATACGAATCCGGTTTACTACTCAGAGTCATCCGGATTAGTGTCAAAGTTCGCATCGACGTAACCCTTTACGACGAACTCCTTTTCACCTCCATAATCGAGAAAATTCCTTAGTCCACTAGATACTAAGGATAAGTTCGACCGCTGTCATGTGATCCATTCCCGGATCACTATTGTACCCCTTGACCAACTCATGGCAAGGCACACTTCATGTGCGGTACACA
>NW_025269647.1:0-1426 GCF_018294505.1 Triticum aestivum | reverse complement strand
GTTTGGGTCATATCGGTGTAAAGCGCATGAAGAAACTCCATAAAGATGGATTTTTGGAATCACTTGGTTATGAATCATTTGATGATTGCGAACCATGCCTATTGGGCAAGATGACTAAAACTCCATTCTCCGGAACAATGGAACGAGCTACTGACTTATTGGAAATAATACATACCGATGTATGCGATCCAATGAGTGTTGATGCTCGTGGCAAGTATCGTTATTTTCTGACCTTCATAGATGATTTGAGCAGATATGGGTATATCTACTTGATGAAACATAAGTCTGAAATAGTTGAAAGGTTCAAAGAATTTCAGAGTGAAGTGGAAAAATCATCGTAACAAGAAAATAAAGTGTCTGCGATCTGATCGCGGAGACGAATATTTGAGTTACGAGTTTGGTCTTCAATTAAAACAATGTGGAATAGTTTCACAGCTCACGCCACCTGGAACACCACAACGTTATGGTGTGTCCGAACATCGTAACCGCACTTTATTGGATATGGTGCGATCTATGATGTCTCTTACTGATTTACCACTATTGTTTTGGGGTTATGTATTAGAGACAGCTGCATTCACGTTTAAAAGGGCACCATCTAAATCCGTTGAGACGACACCGTATGAACTATGGTTTAGCAGTAAACCTAAGCTGTCATTTCTTAAAGTTTGGAGTTGCGATGCTTATATGAAAAAAAGTTTCAACCTGATAAGCTCAAACCCAAATCGGAGAAGTGCGTCTTCATAGAATACCCAAAGTTAACTATTGGGTACACCTTCTATCACAGATCGGAAGGCAAGTTATTCATTGCTAAGAATGGATCCTTTCTAGAGAAGGAGTTTCTCTCGAAAGAAGTGAGTGGGAGGAAAGTAGAACTTGATGAGGTAACTGTACCTGCTCCCTTATTGGAAAATAGTTCATCACAGAAATCTGTTCCTGTGACTACTACACCAATTAGTGAGGAAGTTAATGATGATGATCATGAAACTTCAGATTAAGTTACTACAGAACCTCGTAGGTCTTCCAGAGTAAGATCCGCACCAGAGTGGTACGGTAATCCTGTTCTGGAAGTCATGTTACTAGACCATGATGAACCTACGAACTATGAGGAAGCGATGATGAGCCCAGATTCCATGAAATGGCTTGAGGCCATAAAATCTGAGATATGATCCATGTATGAGAACAAAGTATGGACTTTGATTGACTTGCTCGATGATCAGCAAGCCATGTTAAATAAATGGATCTTCAAGAGGAAGACGGACATTGATAGTAGTGTTACTATCTACTAAGCTCGACTTGTTGCGAAATGTTTTCAACAAGTTCAAGGTGTTGAATACGATGAGATTTTCTCACTCGTATCGAAGCTTAAGTCTGTCTGAATCATGTTAGCAATTGCCACATTTTATGAAATCTGGCAAATGGATGTCAA
>NW_025269646.1:0-1426 GCF_018294505.1 Triticum aestivum | reverse complement strand
GAAGAGAACCATTTTCCTGCTCGTTGAAACGAGGCGGACCAATAGGCAAGGTTCCCGTCCATCGGTGGTTACCGGAATGTCATCAACAATAGTAACAAGGTCTTACTGACAGAGTTGTACATCGAGGTGTTTGCACAAGCAGTGGATTATTACTGCTTATATCATATAGATCATAGAAAAGGTTTAAACAAACCAATGGAAGGAAAATATGATCATCAGATTAAACAGAACAATGGAAAGGAAAATATGTTTAAACACATATTTCGAGGGTATATCCTTCCCAAGGACAAGCAGAGCAAGATATCCATGACAGGATATAAAGTAGAAAACCATTTAGGTAAGGGGGGAGGAATCTCATGATATTACTCATACAACGGTGTTAGGATAATTGATAATTAAAATATAGCATCGTGCTTCAAACGTGCCTGTTGAAAATCGGAGTACCATTGACATGCTTTGAGATAGCATTGACATGGTCATCAGGTGAAGATCAGACTTTGGAAACACGAAGGATTCATCAGGAATAACTTGTAGAATAAGTCTTACAGTTTACTCATGGAAGAATGGATAACCTTGTTGGAAAGGGATCTATAACCACATGGCCTCCGGCCAGGTGTGCTAGGCACGACAGCACCTTACCGGGTCACATAAATACCATTCTTATAACTCTTGGAAATATGTTCCAACCATCATATCTGACCGAGATTCAGATCCTATTGGTGTCAGGATACCTCAGACTTAGGATATCTGGGAAGAAAAGGTGTAACGCAAGTTGACGAGATGACATTGTAAGATTCTCGGGGAAATGAACTATGTAGTGATTTCCGTTATCAGGAGTCCATCATTAACCCAAGGAGAGGACAAGGAGGTGTCTGGTGAACTCAACGGCAATTCACCGAGATTCCCAAAAGATGGATGTCCACAATAAAGTGAACAAGGAGATAACATTGGTCAGATCAAATGATATAAGGAAATATGCTCGAGGAAAACATACATAATTAAACATTGGTTGAAAGGTGCGCCCGAAATATGGGTTGGGTTGCACGACCAATGTCAGAATGGTGATTCAATAATCAATAGCCTAAGAATGAACTTTCGACCATTAACTTCAAAGAAATAGGGTTGCTAGAAGGAAAGAATCCAAACAACACCGTTCACTTGTTGGAATTAACACGGGGACCAAGAAAAATGGTGATGGTGAGAAGTATTTCTATGTCAAGAATTCTCAAGAGGTGGAACAAATCTCAGAACATTCTTGACATAAAGGATGGTAATACTCCAAGGTAAAGAGGAACAATTGCTGGATAGCAAGGAACTCAAGGTATAACACCAAACATGAACAAGCTTGTGTTGGTGGGAGGGCAATAAAGTGGTCGACGATAATCAATTTATCGAGGGCAAGGATGGTATTTCTCATCATTAATTC
>NW_025269645.1:0-1426 GCF_018294505.1 Triticum aestivum | reverse complement strand
TTTACGGCCAAATGAGATTGCCCAGATCATAGAGCATCTGCAAAAAGCTACCTTTGTCCCTACCAGGGGGGCTAATGTCTATAAATAGCAAAATCTCTCGAATTTCCTTCAAAAGGAAGTGCCAATGAGTTCAAAAACTTGTCCAAAAACACAGCGGCAAATGATGTTCTTTGACTTTCAGGGCCAAAAATTCCTTCTTAAGGCCAAATTTGAGGGTACTCCGGGCCTCCTGGTGCAAGCGGGGTGTATTTTTGGGATTCTCACGCTCGCCGCGAGATGTTTGAGTACTTGTGGGTCCCACAAGGACTCTGAATAATAAAGTTATGACTGTTTTAGTGAACATCGGTCCATTCTATGGCAGTCCTTGAAAGTAATTCATTTTCCCGTGACGCTTTTTGCCCGACCGCCCCGAAATTTCTTATCCTCTATAGTGGAGATTGTTTCCACATATATATTGATCGATGCCAAGAATGTCCTTTTATTATTCGCTTTCACCCGCATGAGCTACAGCATGCCATCCGACGAAAACAAGGAGAATAAGGCATATAGCCACTGGATTTTCTTCAATTTACGGCCAAATGAGATTACCCAGATCATAGAGCATCTGCAAAACGCTAACTTTGTCCCTACCAGGGGGGCTAATGTCTATAAATAACAAAATCTCTCGAATTTCCTTCAAAAGGAAGTGCCAATGCGTTCAGAAACTTGTCAGAAAAACAGCGGCGAATGATGTTATTTGACTTTCAGGGCCAAAAAGTCCTGCTTAATGCCGAATTTGAGGGTACTCCGGGCCTCCTGGCGCAAGCGGGGATCACTTTCTGGATTCGCAAGTTCATCGCGAGCAGTTTTAGTACTTGTGGGTCCGACACGAACTCCGACTGTCAGAGTTGTGACCGTTTTAGTGAACATCGGTCCATTCTATGGCAGTCCTTGAAAGTACTTCATTTTTGATGAGGACATCTATACCATTGTTACACCCACGGCCCCTACTGCTACATACTGGACCAATTACTGGAGCTCGCGCACGCTAATTAAATTATCAGGTACTTTCGTTTCTTGGTAATGATTCTAATGTTCATGAGAATATGATGCTGCCTAAATTGGATACATTTGTTTTGCTTACAAATGAAGGGCCTAGCTTGGAGAAGGATGGACATTGGTGCAAGAACAAGCATGGAGATGATGCCATGCGCAAGGGGAACCAGAACGGAGTTACAAGTGATGATTTCAGGACTTTGAAGCCACCATAATGGGTGCATGAAGCCTTGGACGAAATATACAAGATGCCACTTCATAAATTTCGTCCCGAGGCTATTCTAGGTGCTGCGTCACCTTATTATTGGGCCAGGCCCATGTAATTTCGAAATACATAAGTATAGGCTATTTTTAGAGTCCGTATGTGTGGGGAAACAAGAGATAGGGTTGA
>NW_025269644.1:0-1426 GCF_018294505.1 Triticum aestivum | reverse complement strand
ACCTGAGAGAGAGAGCAGCAGGAGTGATTTAGCTAGTTCATGCTCTTAGTACTTGTCCTCTCATGTCCGTGTTCTATGTCCTGAACTTAATCTCAAAGAGTGATTTGCTTTTGTGGTGTTATGAACGCTTATAATATCATGACCATGTTAAACTCGATGATATCTTTGCTTTTGGTACAAGTGAATGTTTCTTCTTTAAGCTAGTGTTGGTGGTGATTAGATAGCAGTAATGACTATGATGATTAAATAGTGGTAATGATGACTATGATGATTTTTAGCTAGCTAGTATACTGTTGTTGATGATATGATGCAAGAGTTTTTATATTAATATGAAGATGATGACGATGAGTTATTATATCATTTATGAAAGAAACCGCAGATTAGTTTCAGCTAGATGGATCCTAGCTAAGTGATCAAGTATATGCCATATCCATATTATACTTGATCACACCTAATTAGGTGATCAAGTATAATATGGATATGGCATATACTTGATCACTTAGCTAGGATCCACATGCATCCAGTCGAAACTAATCTACGGTACTTTCACCTAATGATTTAACAACTCATTATAATGTAAAACAATCACTAAATTAAATTGAAAACACAAAATTAAAGGAAAAATAAAAAATAAATCCAAAACACCCCCAAACATTTAGTACCGGTTGGTGTTACCAACCGGTATTAATGTCCTACATGCACCCGGGCCTGGCTCGTGCCACGTGATGGCACTTTAGCGCCGGTTCGTGATGAACCGGTACTAGGGGGGGGGGACCTTTAGTCCCCACTCTTTAGTGTCGGTTGCGTAACCGGCACTAAAGGCCCTTATGAACCGACGCTAAAGCCCGGTTCCGCACTAGTGACTAACTTCTCGGTTCACACCAATATGTTCGTGAGGGCTTCCCAATACCTCCAATGCCTGTGAATACTTGAGCATCAAAGAAAATGGTGATAAATTATGAAAAAATATTTTAGTGGGAATGAGAGTGAGCGCTAGTTCACTTGCACGGGTAAGAGCAAGCATGCTATATAAGGATCTTAGAAGTGTACTATCTCCATTACTATGAAGTAAGGTAGGTATAGTGGGTAAATAAAGACTTTATCAGAAATAGTTGTGTATTCTTGCGTTAAATGTATATAAATTCTAATACAACAACTAGTCCACACAAGAGTCTACAATTTGGGTATGTATAGTAGGTAATCAAGACTTTATCAGAAATAGTTGTGTATTCTTGCGTTAAATCTATATAAATACTAATACAACAACTAGTCCACCCAAGAGTCTACAATTTGTAACTACAATTGTGATACTTAAATTTTATTTACATTTATTCTTCTTATAATCACATCGTCCAGGTTATGTTGTGTCACTATTTATTCACAATAGATTGATGTGAATGAGTTTTCTTCCAAGATCATTTATTTT
>NW_025269643.1:0-1426 GCF_018294505.1 Triticum aestivum | reverse complement strand
CTCTTCATCCTAGTCCACCAGAACCTCTGGCGTAGGTCCTGATACATCTTAGTACTACCGGGATGAATGGTGAGAGGAGATTCATGAGCCTCCTTAAGGATCAACTGCCGTAGATGCTGGTTCTTGGGAACCACTAGACGGTTCTCAAAGTACACAACACCATGATCATTTGTGGAGAAACAACTAGCACCTCCGCTAGCAATGTTCTCTTTGATTTTAGATATTCCCTTATCTCGCTTTTGGGCAGCGATGATTTGATCCGTAAGAGTAGGTTTTGCTACCAAGGTGGAAAGAAAACCTTGAGGTACAATGTGAAGGTTAAGCTTCCGAAATTCCTCATGGAGAAGCGGTTGACTTTGTTGTAACATCAGGTTGTTACAATAAGATTTACGACTTAGCGCATCAGCCATGACGTTGGCTTTCCCTGGGGTGTAGGTTATTCCTAAGTCGAAATCTGTGATCAGCTCGACCCAACGTCTTTGCCTGAGATTCAAATCCGGTTGGGTGAAGATGTACTTCAGACTTTGGTGATCAGTGAATATTTCGCAACGATTACCGAGGAGGTAATGTCGCCAGGTTTTAAGTGCATAGACTACGGCTGCAAGCTCTAGATCATGAGTAGGATAATTCTCCTCATGTGGGTGCAATTGCCGTGAGGCGTAGGCAATTACGTGTCGATCTTGCATGAGAATGCAACCTAGTCCTTGTCGCGAGGCGTCGCAGTAGATAACAAAGTCCTTGGAGAAGTCTGGCGGTACCAGTACGGGAGCAGAGGTCAGGCGTCTTTTCAGTTCCTGAAAGCTGTGCTCACATTGTGGAGTCCACTCGAACTTCTTATCTTTCTTGAGGAGTTCGGTTAGAGGTTTAGCAACTTTGGAGAAGTTCTCGACAAAGCGACGACAATAGCTCGCTAAGCCCAGAAAACTCCGAACTTGCTTGACCGATTCAGGTGGAGTCCAATTAAGGATGGCTTGAACTCGCTCAGGGTTAACAGCAATACCTTTACCAGATATTACATGACCTAGATAGGTCACTTCTGGCAACCAGAATTCACATTTAGAAAATTTGGCATAAAGGCGATGCTCTCGAAGTTTCTTCAACACTAGCCTTAGATGTTCGGCATGTTCTTCCTCGTTTTTGGAGTAGATGAGTATATCATCGAGGTAAACTACAACGAATTTATCCAAGTACTCCATGAAGATTGAGTTCATTAACCGAGAAAAGGTGGCTGGAGCGTTGGTTAAACCGAAGGACATGACGGTGTACTCGTATTGGCCATAACGAGTAACAAAGGCCGTTTTAGGAATGTCCCCATTTCTGATTTTGATTTGATGGTAGCCCAACCTCAAATCCATCTTGGAGAAGACTGAGGATCCAGCGAGCTGATCGTACAGGTCGTTGATCCTGGGAAGCGGATATTTGTTCT
>NW_025269642.1:0-1426 GCF_018294505.1 Triticum aestivum | reverse complement strand
TTGTTTTTGATTTGTTTTAAATATCAAATCATTTTATAAAATCCTGGAAATGAATATGGGTGCTTTCTGAATTATTCCAGTGACCCTTATCAATTTCCAACATTTATTTGAGCATTTAAAATATTTATAGTATTTAAATGCCCAAAGTCAAATACAATATGATTTAATTCAAAAATCCAAAAATGACCTAAGGATATATTCATCATTTTTGGCAGAGGTTTCCACCTTAACCAGAAATCATGAACTTTTCTTAGGGGCCTTTTGGGTTTATTGAAAAGATTTTAACTTACCCTAGTTGAGTTGATTTAATGCTGGGGTTTGAACATCCCCATTTCAATTTTAGGCAAAATTTAAACATGATGCAACACATGACTAGCTAGCTCAGAGCATTACCAGAAGCTAGGGATGTGACAACTCACCCCCACTAAACAAGAATCTCGTCTCGAGATTCAAGCGTAGGGTAGGATGAAGGGGAAACGCAAACTAGTATAATCTTCACGATCCCGGTTGCACTTCAAATGAACGTTGATTTGAACACCATCTTTGTCTTGTCGTCTTGCTCTGAGAACTCCAGCTAATCATGAAAAGAAGAGGAAAGGAAAACTCTAGAAGGATCGGTCTTCTCGAAGGTCGAACAACTCAGGATTAACTCCCGGAATGAGACATAGAACCATCTCTCGGTTGAGACACGAGATACACATCAAGAGGGGTGGAAAGAAACGGATGACGAAGGTTCACTAGGTAGACAACAATTCCACACCTAAGAAGGTGGTAAACGATTGTCAACGTAGCGAGGAGTTGAGTTGCCATGATACCACAACGATACACCTTAGGGAGGGTGACTCGTAGAGATATCCCCTTAAGTGGCAAAAAGAATTACTTTTGATTCAGAGATCATTGAAACTCTTAAAACCAGCCTAAGGCAATCACAAGCGATCATTTAGAGGGGGTCGGTAGAATGGCATACTGGCGGTGCAAGCTGGGAACAAAATGCAAATGCTGGGAATGATTCTGGTAACTGGGGAAGAACCCAACAATAAAGAGTGAATTCACTGTTGGAGTGGTTATAGCATAACCGAAGAATCTGGGGCAATCCCAGCTAGTGCCGATGATAAGACGTAGCGCTTGTGCGTGCTCTCAAGAACTTAAGCATTTCCACATTCATCAAGGTTTTACCAACATCCGTGTCAAGGGTCCGGTAGCACAACTTACTACCATGATGAATGGTGATGGAGGATGCAGATGCAAAGGAAGATAACACTTTCTCAGTTTTCACCTTAGCGAGGCCAAGGAAACAAAATCTGGATGACCGACCGAGAGACATTTAGCACTCCGCTTCTAATGTTCTCCTTGACGTGCTAGTGTATCCCATTCATAGATATGGTTTGATAATTAGAACATCAAGTAAAAGGTCGGACTTCGGGAA
>NW_025269641.1:0-1426 GCF_018294505.1 Triticum aestivum | reverse complement strand
GTCATCTAAGTGATCACATGATCCGAGTCAACTAGCCCGTGTCCGATCATCACGTGAGACGGACTAGTTAACGTCGGTGAACATCTTCATGTTGATCGTATCTACTATACGACTCATGCTCGACCTTTCGGTCTCCGTGTTCCGAGGCCATGTCTGCACATGCTAGGCTCGTCAAGTTAACCCTAAGTGTTTTCGCTGTGTAAAACTGTCTTACACCCGTTGTATGTGAACGTAAGAATCCATCACACCCGATCATCACGTGGTGCTTAGAAGCGACGAACTGTAGCAACGGTGCACAGTTAGGGGAGAACACTTCTTGAAATTTTGTAAGGGATCATCTTATTTACTACCGTTGTCCTAAGTAAACAAGATGCATAAACATAATAAACATCACATGCAATTATATAGTTGTGACATGATATGGCCAATATCATATAGCTCCATTGATCTCCATCTTCGGGGCTCCATGATCATCTTGTCACCGGCATGACACCATGATCTGCATCATCATGATCTCCATCATCGTGTCTTCATGAAGTTGTCACGCCAACGACTACTTCTACTTCTATGGCTAACGCGTTTAGCAATAAAGTAAAGTAAGTTACATGGCGTTCTTCAATGACACGCAGGTCATACAAAAAATAAAGACAACTCCTATGGCTCCTGCCGGTTGTCATACTCATCGACATGCAAGTCGTGAATCCTATTACAAGAACATGATCAATCTCATACATTACATATCATTCATCACATTCTTCTTGGCCATATCACATCACATAGCATACCCTGCAAAAACAAGTTAGACGTCCTCTAATTGTTGTTGCATGTTTTACGTGGCTGCTATGGGTTTCTAGCAAGAACGTTTCTTACCTACGCATGAACCACAACGTGATATGACAATTGCTATTTACCCTTCATAAGGACCCTTTTCATCGAATCCGTTCCGACTAAAGTGGGAGAGACTGGCACCCGCTAGCCACCTTATGCACCAAGTGCATGTCAATCGGTGGAACCTGTCTCACGTAAGAGTACGTGTAAGGTCGGTCCGGGCCGCTTCATCCCACAATACCGTCGAAACAAGATTGGACTAGTAACGGTAAGCATATTGAACAACATCAACGCCCACAACTACTTTGTGTTCTACTCGTGCAAAGAATCTACGCAATAGACCTAGCTCATGATGCCACTGTTGGGGAACGTAGCAGAAATTCAAAATTTTCCTACGCGTATCACCAAGATCTATCTATGGAGAGACCAGCAACGAGTAGAAAGGAGAGGAGAGTTTGCATCTACATACCCTTGTAGATCGCTAAGCGGAAGCGTTCAAGTGAACGGGGTTGATGGAGTCGTACTCGTCGTGATTCAGATCACCGATGATCAAGTGCCGAACGGACGGCACCTCCGCGTTCAACACACGTACAGCCCG
>NW_025269640.1:0-1426 GCF_018294505.1 Triticum aestivum | reverse complement strand
GACTACGAGACGGGGGCGACGTGGAGACGGCGTGGATGCATTCGGGGTTTAGGATTACGACGGCGGGCGTCGACGGCTCCCTTGACGTTTTTTTTTCATAACTGTCGACGCCAACGTGGAGACGTCGTGGGCGTACGGCGGCGACGTACAGCGACGCGTGCGGCATACGCGGGCGGGCGTACGGCGACGGGCGCGGCATACGCGGGCGGGCGTACGACGTCGCGCGCGGACGTACGACGTCGGGGGTATTCCTATACCCAATGTGAATGACCATCCTATCCATTATACGGTTTAGGGGGCGGGGGTTGTACCGAAGCACTCCCCAACAAATAAAAACCTTGGAATTCTGCAGAGGTTTATTTCAAGAGAGGTCTTGGCTGTAACAGATAGCAGCAAGAACATGCTAGGAAAATGCAGTTTTTGGAATTTCTATGGACTGAGCATCCGATCAAAGTATAGCTGTGAAGACGCAGACCGGAGGTTGCATTTCAAACTGAAGTCTAGATGATCAGCTTGGCATTGCACTGGAATCTCTTTTGTCTGCTACTGGTATACGCATGCATATCAATTAGAATGTTGAGTCGAGAACAAGAAAATTCAATGATTATCGAGGAACGACACGAAGCCTTCTTTCTCACACAAGTTAAATATCAACACCAGAGCTTTCTGAAACTTTGATCAAACCTATAATCTGAATAAAAATGCCAAAAGTGTGCTTTAATTTGAAACTTCAAACTTCCAATTGTTCTCAGATATGTATTGTATTAGTTTTTTAAAAATATGTAAAACATTTGCCATTGGAATGGACAGCGCACGGCAACACACATCTTCATGTTCTACTAATATTCTTTGTACGAACGAAGAATAGGAATTTCACAAGCAATGCGTTGTGTTTAGTGCAATAGTCACGCGAGAACAAAAGATCAGGCATCATTTGTGTTTCTAATTCTTACGGTAATTTCATACTGGCAATACTCCAAACACAAAAACTGCCACAAGCAACAACATATTTGGTGCACCAAGAAGTTATGGTTCATGCACTGAAATTCGTCTCAGCCCGGTCTAATTAAGAACAAGGGTAGTTGTGGGGGTAAAAAGGTAAACACTTCTCATTACAGTCCATAACAAATGATGCCTGATCTTTTGTTTCCTCTCCAGGAGTTCGGAACGGTTCTTCCAAGCAGAAGTACCGAATAAGTAATAGGCATCAGATACGATTTTTCAGCAATACGCCCACTTGCCACTCAAAGACAACCTATTTTCAAGAAGAAAAACATGGAGCAGAGTATAAGATATTTGACATGCAGAGTGATCCAAGATGCATGTGAGTTGGGCACCTACCAACAGCTTGATACAAGGATGTCCAGATTGTTGGATGCCACTCTTCCATCTTTCTTAAGAAACCAACACGGTCACTGATCTCTCG
>NW_025269639.1:0-1426 GCF_018294505.1 Triticum aestivum | reverse complement strand
TAACTACTCAAAAATGGCCCTACTGTGGGTTGGATGGGGTGCGAATATAGGAAGAATACATGACAAGCTGGACATGCTGAAACTTAGCATGAAATACAACCAACCCTTGCACTGAGAATGCATACTTTCAAACACTGCACTAGCAAAATATGAGGGATACAAGAGCAATTCAAGTTATGATAAACATCCTAGGCATGACTGGAATTACACAACCATAGAACTCAAAACTTCATATAAAACGCAATGGACGGCACACAGTCAAAATATGATGGATACAAGACTAATTGAAGATAGATAAACTTAGTATACAAGCATCCCTAGCATGGCATGAAGTAACTACAAAGAGTACTACCCTAGCCTGAAGTGCATGAATTCACTCATAAAACAGGGTAGCTATTTTGCTCCGGCGAACCTAGTTATTTCATAAGTTTGGGACAAAAAGTTAGGCATAATAGAAGTATAGCACAAAGACACTACTGATGTGGTGTTTGATATCCATTCTAAGGATACAATATATAGATAAACAAGGAAAAATAGTGAACATGGAAATTAATCCTCATGTGTGTTGTACGTGGAAAAAGGGGGACATGGAATCGGTTTCCTGTTAGAGCTCTAACAGAAGAGAAGACAGACCGCAAGGCCTAGATACCCTATACAGGACCCTGCACTTTAAAAAACTGTTTTATTTTATAATGCACTCCCCTTAACAAAAAATAATATAACATGTACATATGCAATATGCTCACAAAGGGCACACTCAAATATGCAGGTCGCCTAGAAATAGAACCGGATAGGAAATTAAATATAATTGCATACATATTCATTTTTTTTGAATGAAAACCTTATAGAGTCCATTGATAAGAAAACTTTCTAATGATTCTTATATGGGAAATAGTGGTTTGATTTATAGAATACAACTCTATTTTACAAATAAAATCAAAATAATCTTTACCTATACTAATAAAGCACGCATTGATTCTGTCGGGTTCACCGTTGCGGTGTTTTTACAAAAAGGTCTCTGACGTTTTAGTTATTTAACCCGCAGTCCTTATAATAAGTCAACCCGAAGCGGTACGGGTGAGAGAAAAAAAAACCCAGCCACTCGCCCTCCCAATCCTCTCGACCACCAACGCGCTGCCACCTCCCGCACCGCTCCATCTTACCGATGCATTCAGGCAGGGCACCGCCGCCGCCGCCAGCCACTCGCCCCTCCCAATCCCATCTCAAACTCCAGCGCGACGCCACCTCCCGCCCCGCCCCATCTTACCGATGCGTTCGAGCAGGGCGCCACCGCCGCCACCGCGCGGCTAGTTTTCTTCTTTGTCCATCCGTTCTGAGGGCGTTCAACATCGCCGTGCCGCCATTCTACTGGCGTCGCCGGAACTCCGTTTGTCAGCATCTTCTCCACCAAGGAGCGGAGTCAGGC
>NW_025269638.1:0-1426 GCF_018294505.1 Triticum aestivum | reverse complement strand
CAATCTAAATATTGCAAATATATATGAGGTATTGATAATGGTGGGGATCCGGAAGCGGTCTTGGTCTGGTCGTTGGACACAAACGAAGTACACGAAGTTGCAATGGCTAACTTTTAACTAAACAAATCCCAAGGAAAAGCTACTAGATGGATCTACTTATATAGGAGCAAGGGGTGGCGGCCAAGGAGGTGGGAGGACGTCCCAAGGCAGCCTAAAACTAAATCTAGGTCGTACAAGGCCAATGGGCCCAAGTGGAGGTGATGTAACACCTTTGGACTTGTAGTTTGACTCGGATTCTGCTGCAGCATCAGATTGTTTCGTCCACAACTCAACGCTCCGGACGAATTTGAAGGTGACTCCAATTGGGTTGGAAAGTGCACGAAATCTAGTTTCCAACAAAAAAAGAATCACCCAATTCGGAGTCCGTATGAAAAACTTGTGTGCGTTTTGAGTCAGGTATGTCTGTGCAGTCCGAATCTGAATCCAGAACGTGAGAGACTTGGACTCTATCTTCTCTTGGGCCAAAAGTGACGTGAGAGAACTTTCTGGACAGCAAATAAACATCTCTTTCTTCCTTATCTTCATATGTGGATTGTACAAATGTCCCATACACCTGCAATTAGACAAAACACAAAAGTGTGTGAAGTATTTTTGTTCTGGATAACCTAAATAGATTATTGAATAGTTTGCACTAGAAATCACCTGACAAATATGCATGTATGCAATATTTTTGGTCGTGTCCAAGGTAGTCATGTCCTCATCACCCTTTAAGGTGTTAGAGAAAATAAATGATAATGCATATAAGCTTGAGCTGCCTGCAGATTTTGGGGTTAGTCCCACTTTTAACATTGCAGATTTGAAGCCTTATTTGGGTGAGGAAGATGAACTTCCGTCGAGGACGACTTCATTTCAGGAAGGGGAGGATGATGAGGACATCAATACAATTGTTACACCCACAGCCCCTGCTGCTATACATACTGGACCAATTACTAGAGCTCGTGCGCGCCAACTAAATTACCAGGTACTTTCGT
This sequence comes from Triticum aestivum, assembly GCF_018294505.1. NCBI lineage: Eukaryota > Viridiplantae > Streptophyta > Magnoliopsida > Poales > Poaceae > Triticum > Triticum aestivum. Next base: position 395 of record NW_025269638.1, on the reverse strand, counting down.
TTCTTGGTAATGATTCTAATGTTCATGAGAATATGATGCTGCCTAAATTGGATACATTTGTTTTGCTTACAAATGAAGGGCCTAGCTTGAAGAAGGATGAACATTGGAGCAAGAACAAGCATGGAGATGATGGCATGCGCAAGGGGAACAAGAACGGAGTTACAAGTGATGATTTCAGGACTTTGAAGCCACCATAATGGGTGCATGAAGCCTTGGACGAAATATACAAGATGCCACTTCATAAATTTCGTCCCGAGGCTATTTTAGGTGCTGCGTCACCTTATTATTGGGCCAGGCCCATGTAATTTCGAAATACATAAGTATAGTCTATTTTTAGAGTCCGTATGTGTGGGGAAACAAGAGATAGGGTTGATTTCGGACCCCTCCACCAAGGG
>NW_025269637.1:0-1426 GCF_018294505.1 Triticum aestivum | reverse complement strand
TATCTGCTTATCTTCCCCGCGTAACCGTAAGGAAGTTTTACTCCTACGAGGCAGGTGAAAAACTGCTCGATCTCCTCCTGACTTAGAGTGAAGCACGCGGGAGGGTAGTCATTTCCGGTCTTCTTGGCCTTTTTGCCTTTGCGACGACTTTCCGTGTCCTGCTTCGCCTCATCATCATCATCATCATATATAGCGTGAAGCTCCTGCCTGATGCCCATTGATTTCAAGTCTGCCCTTGCTTTCGGCCCATCTTTGGTCCTCTCTGGCATGTTGAGCAGGGTACCAAGCAGACTCTCGCACACGTTCTTCGTGATATGCATGACATCAAGGCTGTGAGGCACACGGTGGATCTTCCAGTACGGCAAGTCCCAGAAAACAGACCTCATTTTCCATACCTTCAGCAGCGGCTCTGGCGCCTTTCGCTTCTTTCCCGGCTCTGGCGCCTTTTGCTTCTTTCCCGGCAGTGGGCAGTCTTTCCAATTTTTCAATAGCTCGTTTATTTCCTCGCCGCTCCTCGTACGCGGGCGTCCTCGGGGTTCGGTTTCACCATCGAATAGATCCTTGCGTTTTCTCCATGGGTCATCGTCGCGAAGCCACCTTCGATGTCCCATGAACACGGTTTTCGAAGACCCGGGATCTCTATCTAGCTGGCGATACGTTGTGTCATCCATGCACCTGGCGCATCCAGAAAATCCGTGGACCACCTGCCCCGCGACATATCCGTAACCGAGATAGTCGTGCACCGTCGTGAGCAGCGCGGCTCTCATAGGGAAATATTCTTTCTCTGCGGCGTCCCACGTATTGGCTGGCGTTTTCCACAGCGTGTCAAGCTCCTCTTTCAGCAGCCCCAAATACAGATTGATGTCGTTCCCTGGTTGTTTCGGTCCTTCAATTAGCATACTCATGTGAATGTACTTCCTCTTCATGCACAACCAGGGGGGAGGTTGTACATCCACACAAACACAGGCCAGGTGCTATGTGTGCTTCTCTGGCTGCCAAACGGATTGACTCCATCGGTGCTCGCGCCCAGCACGATGTTCCTTGGATCGTTCCCAAATTCTAGGTCTTCGAAGTTCAACGCTTGCCACTGGCTCGCATCCTTAGGGTGACTCGGCATCTTGTCTTTTTTATCTATCTCCGGATCATTTGCGTCATCTTCTCGCTTCTTCTCCTCCCTATCCGCGTGCCAACGCAGGAGCTTTGCTACCTTAGGGTCCGCGAAATACCGCTGCAGACGAGGAGTGATCGGAAAGTACCACACCACTTTTCGAGGAGCTTTCTTCCTCTTCTTGTATCGAGTGACGCCGCACACTGGACATATGGTAGACTCCGCGTGCTCGTCCCGATAAATGATGCAATTGTTCATGCACACATGGTATTTCACGTGCGGTAAATCCAGAGGACACACGATTTTCTTCGCCTCCTC
>NW_025269636.1:0-1426 GCF_018294505.1 Triticum aestivum | reverse complement strand
CATGACGCTCCAGCGCCGAGCCCTAATCAGCATCATCATCATCACCATGGTCCGTCGTCAGCGCCTACTCCCGCTCACAATGGTCACCATGCTCCGGCGCCGAGCCCTACTCACCATCAACATCTTCACCATGGTCCGTCGTCAGCGCCTGCTCCCGCTCACAATGGTCACCACGCTCAAGCGCCGAGCCCTACTCACCATCATCGTCATCACCATGGTCCAGCATCGGCGCCTGCTCCCGCTCACGGCGACCACCGCCATGGTCACCACGCTCCACCGCCGTCGCCTATCCACGTCGCCCCAGCTCCTGCACCCAGCCAGAACTCCCAAGCGCCGTCAGCAGCCTCTGGAGACTACTACCACTCCCCAGCTCCAGCGCCTGGTCCGGCAAGTTCTTCTTTCCGCCACACAGTCACCGGCGGAGTTGGTCTAGTCGCCGCGGCTGCAGTGTCCGCCGTTTTGCTTCTTCTTTAGAGCATCTCCAACAGCCGCTGAATGCGCCACGCGCAAAAAATGGCTTTAGCGCGCGCCCATCGCCTGGTTTGGCGCAGCGCGCATCGCCAGCTCCAGTCGCCGCGCGAAAATGCAGCGCGCGCGCCGCTCCAGCAGGCGCGCAAAAATTGCAGCGCGCGCTCATTCTACAAACTAGGAAAGCATAGAAACTAGATAAATTGCATAGGATTTTAAACGATACAAAGGTATTTTACATCCGAAACATAGATTGCATAATTTAAAAACCACAAACGATAAAAAACTAAATACATAGCATAAATAACTACTCTAAGTCGCTATCATCATCATCACCATTATCATCCTCGGCGGTGTCGTCCGAGGTTGATAGCCATATGTCCAACCAACGATCATCCTCGGGGGTGAAGATCGTCCTACGACCTGCTGCAACGAGATCGGTCTGCTTGTTCGCCAACGCCTTCCGCCGACGCCTGTCCAACCGCGCCTCGCGGCGCCTTCGCGTGTCCTCCTCGCGACGCCTTGCCCAGTAGGCTTGCTCGTACGCGACGTCCTCCGGGTGGCGCCGGCGCCACTCCGCCATGACCCGCTCGTCCTCCTGGGCGAGGAGGAGGCGGCGCTGCCACTCGGCGTGCTCCGCACGGTCTTGTGCCGTGTTCAGACGAGGCGGCGGGGCGACGTCGAGCGCCTGCTGGAGCGTGTATACGTCTTGGAAGTTCATCTGGCCGCGCGGCCGGCCCAGGCGCCACGCCGCCGCGTCGTATGCGCGGGCGGCCTCGCGCGCCATCCCGTACGTGCCGAGGCCGAGCCGGAGATCGCCGGAGCGTATCTCCGCGTAGTAGCCGCCGTTGGGGGGCAGGCGGACGCCGCGGTAGCCGGACGCTCCTCGGCGGCGCGGCGGCAAGGCGGGGCGTTGGACGGCGCGTCGGTGGCGGGGCGCTGGAGCGGCGCGTCGGTG
>NW_025269635.1:0-1426 GCF_018294505.1 Triticum aestivum | reverse complement strand
TGCGCCGCCATCATCAGTGGTGGCATCCTCGGCGGCACCATCAGTGGTGGCATCAGTGTGGTCATCCTCGGAGGCACCATCCGTGGTCTCAGGATCGGTGGGGAAGGCGGCGGCCTCATACAAGTGAGGTTGTTCCTCCATCTCCTGGGACAGCTCCCAGAATGCCTTGCCGCCCGAACCCCCGGCCTCATCGTTGTGGGCCATGTTTCTCTCTAAATAGAAACAAAGTTTGGTCAAAAAGTTGGTTATTGTCAAGGAACAAGATCATGGTCTCATCATTTAGGGTTTGTCGACACCGAGGCATCCTAAAATCTAAACTTTTATCATTGAGGGTTTTTCGACGCCAAGGCACCCTAAAAGCCTAACTTTTCATCATTTCGGTTTTTATCGACACCGAGGCACCCTAAAAGCCATGCATTAGTCACAAGTACACCGGGGCACTTGATCCTACTTAATTAACTACTAAGATACCCCGGCCCATGCATTAGTCACAAGTACCCCATATGTCCTATTTTTAGCAAAGTCATGCTAAAATTCACGGAAAATTTCAGCATGACCTTTGCTGAAAATAGGACATATGGAGTACCCGAATTTGCTGGAACGGAAGTTAATCGACATTCCAGCAAACTCAAGGGCCTCTCGGGTGGACAAGGAAAAAAAGACCTCCACATACACATCACTGATTTAACGAAATTTGCACACAACTCAGTAGCACTTCATCATCATATAAAGTATATTAGCAGCAGTACAAATAAAGAGACATGATCAAAGTACTTCATAATAAACCCAAGCAACTTCATCATCATATAAAGTATATTAGCAGCAGTACAAATAAAGAGACATGATCAAAGTACTTCATAATAAACCCAAGCAACTTCATAATAAATCAATGTCCTCAGCTGTAAACTGAACTATTGTCAGGTCATGTTGTCAGGTCATGTTGAATGTAAAATAGGACCTTGCTGTGTTTGGGACCAAATTGTTATTTGGCTATTCTAGCTGGCTTTTTTTAGCGAATTGTAACTTGTGTGAAGCTGAAACAAAGTTAACTTACATGCTCCTATATGCTCAGCTGAATTATTATAACATGTCTATCCAGTTTGCAGTTATTCTTATAGGCGATCCGTAGTTAGCGTAGCTATTGTGCATCAAGATTCGTTTTTAGTCCTAAGAAAACACAAGGTTGTCAGGGACGGTTTTTCTTTGACTGGGGTTGTTGTCGACCTGAATTAAAGATGCAGTGTTTGGCAGATCCAGTCTGCAAACTTTGTCCTACTTACTGGATCAACAATGTTCTTAATTCCATTACCTAGTGTACATACCAACAGCCATAAACAAAAGAGCAACTAATGACTGAGCCAACCAAGAGCCACAGACCAGCACATGCTTGCACATGCTTGCACATGCACTGAAGCTACAACTCTTA
>NW_025269634.1:0-1426 GCF_018294505.1 Triticum aestivum | reverse complement strand
AGTATCTATAAAGACACTGAATGGATGGGGACGAAATTAAGTTCGGTAGAATTAGTTGACAGGACAAAGACAAGCGCTCCACACTAACGATGATCATCGTGTTCTGGTTATCATGCTTTCATGCAATATTTTTCTTTTGTGTTTTGCCTCGGATACTTAAAAACCTTCAAGTTGATGTTGTGCTCTTTTTTGGTCAAGTATAATAAGAGAGCTTTATGGAATATGGGATGTGTTCTTAAAATTAAGCAGATTCTTAAATTGAACCATAATGATGTAATCCTTTGTTTCAGAGTTATGGCGATTCACCTTAAGGGATGAGGAAAAACAAACATTGTTTTTCCAATATAAATTTCTCATACTTCCGTGAAGCAAAGTTATGCAGTGAATTGTTGCCAAAATATTGAAAAAATTAATGTATATGGGTTTATTAGTGAAGTTCAATGGAATTCTTTGGGGTAGTTCATCAAAATATGGTCACCATGTGTTGTGAAAGTGATATAAAATAATATTTGTATGAGTGGATCCATTTTAAATTTAAGTATAGATGCACCACCTATATCGAGCGAGTGTGTAAAATTAAAGAATATTGAATGTTTTTACTGTTCGGACTTTCTAAACATTTGAACGTTCTTTTCTCAATATGGATGCACACTGAGACCATGAAAATTTAAGTTATCATTATTTTTTTGTCTACACTTCATGAAAATTCCTATCATTCTATTGTCAAAATAAATGGGCGCAACAACGCGCGCCATCGATGACCTAGTATGTTGTTAAAACATGATGGGAATTGTGCCGATGGGTCACAAAAATACTATATTGCAGTGTGTTTTAATTAATCAACGATTAATCAAAGCTAAAGTGGTACCTTTGCCTGTAAAGCACAAGTGTCATCAGCTACAAATAAACTAGTACCAATCAATAATATTCCCTCCGTCCAGTTTTAGCTTGCAAAAGAGTCTTACATTGTGGGACGGGGGTACAAACTAGTCCTGTTGTCCCAGAATATACTATGTATGTATCTTTTTTTTTGCGAATATGCAAAGCTTGCGTATCATTCATTGATAGGGAGAGGAGCAATAGTACAAGAGAAATGGGTGGGGGACGCTAGAGAGCTGCGTGCACAAAGATGGCGCAGGAACTAGCGTGAGCATGATGGATCATGGGTTGCTCGGCCCCGAAAAAACACAAGAGGCTACGGCGCGATCGTAGAGAGGCCCTGTGCACCGGCACACTTCCAGGAGTGCACGTCTTCCTTGATGGACTGCATGAGCCGAGTAACGGAAGGGGTGCAACCATCGAAGACACAGGCGTTTCGGTGTTTCCAGAGAGACCATGCCGCGAGCAGGATGAGCGAGGAGATGCCCTTCCTATGGGCGGCATGAGCGGCATGGACAGAGGCATGCCACCAATCCAGGAAGCTGTC
>NW_025269633.1:0-1426 GCF_018294505.1 Triticum aestivum | reverse complement strand
CTGAAACATTCAGGACCAGAAACATGTACTCGACTGCTCGTGGGTACATCTCTGTCGAGTGTGCCTCGATGGGCTCTGTTCCGGTCGACCAACCCTTGCACGATAATGGATCGCGCGTCGAAGCCTGGCTCTCTGGGGTCAACTGGAACCCTACGCCCTGTACTGTACTGACGCCTATCATCTGGCTGCCGAGGAGCGTAAGACCCACCCCTCGGAGGGGAATAGGGCACTCGACGCCTATCATCTCGGTCGAGTCTGTCGCCATATTGATCTCGCCGATTCTCACGCCCTTCGCGCCGCGGAGGCGATCTGGGGCTGTGAGCCGACTGAACCGTATTCACAGTGACAGATCGACTGTGAATTCTGTTGCGCGACTGAGACACGGCTGAATTCTGATCTCCTGCTGCCCGGAGCAGATCCCTGATCTGCAGCAAACCTCTGCCAGCTTCCGACTGCGAAGGCCGAATGGACTCTGCTATACGGGTCGCAGCTGCTAAATTCTGAATTGGGGTTCGATATACCTGAGTCGGTGGGAAGAGTTGACGTCGACTGGTGTCGGGAACTCGTTGCCGCGCGCGCTCGTCGAGTGCTCGCTGAAGGTTCTCCAGTCGAGTGCGCTCGGCCAAATTGGCCAGACGCGCCTCCTCCAAGGCACGAGCCTCGGGGGTTTCTCCTGCGATGGGAATACGCAGGGGATCCTCGTTCCTGCGGCGAAGCTCTTCTCTTTGCAGAGAGTCGAGTGGCTCGGGCTGGTACTCTTCGTAGTCTCGTGCAGGGTCGCCGCCGTCACCTGTTCCACCACCACGGGCGAAGCCAGGAGGGCTGTGGGGCCCGTCGACCATCAAGATTTCCGCCGCTGGATCACCGCTTCCGCACTCGGATGCAATATCTCCGGAGCTAGTCGACTGATCGAACAAGCCGTAGAGAGATTCGTTGGGCTCGATTGCCGCAAGTTGTGTAGTGGCCGATTGGCGAGCCACCGCGTGACTCACCCATCGCTGAAGCCCCGACCGGCCTGAGCGCTTGCGCTGGTGGGAGACCGGGAGGGTGGACGATGGAGGAGCCGACCGATACTGGGTCGACGGTTGCCGCAGCAGAACGCCGCGGACACATGCGCGAAAATGCGTCGCACCGCGGACGGGGAGCGCGTCTACGTCGAGTGGAGCCTCCTGGAGCCATGCGGAGTCGTCGGCGATGAAGGTGAGAGTGCCGAGACGGATCTCTTGACCCTTGACCAAAACTCCAGCAGACACCATGATGAGAGTACTCGGAAGAATCGCAACTTCTCCACAAAATCGCTAAAACACCGGCCCCACGGTGGGCGCCAACTGTCGTGGTTCTAAGCCTGACAGTAGAGTGGGGGGTAGGTATGGAGAGGCAAGGTCCTAGCTATGGAGAGGTTGTAAGCACAAAGGATGTACGAGTT
>NW_025269632.1:0-1426 GCF_018294505.1 Triticum aestivum | reverse complement strand
AGGGTGGACTACTCCCTCCTCATCATGGTGGCCGCTGGGATGATGAAGATGGCCTCCGGTGATGATTTCCCCCTCCGGCAGAGTGCGAGAACAGGGTACAAATTGGTTTTTCGTGGCTACAGAGGCTTGCGGCGGCGGAACTTCCGATCTAGGGTTATTTCTGGGGGTTTATATATATATAACATAATATATATATATATGATTTTTCAGCGTTGGAAATCACGCGAAGATGGGCCACAAGGGGCCCACGAGGTACCAGGGCGAGCCAGCCCCCACCTGGCGTGCCCTGGTGCCTTGTGGGACCCTCGTGGCTCTTTTGGCCCTCCCACGAAGCTTCTAGTGCCTCTTTTTTTTCCAAAAAATTCTTCAAAAAGTTTCGCTGCATTGGGAGAACTTTGATTTCTGGTGAAAACAGCGTTAGTCCAGGTTAGTTCCATTTAAATCATATAAAATTGCACCCAAACCATATAAAATTGTTGTCAACATCAATGAATATGATTTGTGAGTATTTACTTATGTTCTTGCGGACATGGGAGAAGTCTTGTCACAAGTAATCGTGTGAATTTGGTATCCGTTCAATATTTTGATGATATGTATGTTGTTGCTTCCTTTAGTGGTGTCATGTGAACATCGGCCTCATGACACTTCACCATAATTGGGCCTAAGGGAAGGCATTGTAGAGTAATAAGTAGATGATGGGTTGCTAGAGTGAAAGAAGCTTAAACCCTAGTTTATGCGTTATTCCGTAAGGGGCTGATTTGGATCCATATGTTTCATGCTATGGTTAGATTTATCTTAATTGTTATTTCGTAGTTGCGGATGCTTGCGAGAGGGGGTAATCATAAGTGGGAGACTTGTTCAAGTAAGAACAACACCCAAGCACCGGTTCACCCGCATATCAAATTATCAAAGTAGCTAATGTGAATCAAACAAACATGATGAAAGTGACTGGATGGTGATTCCCATGTGTCCTCGAGAACACCTTGCTTACTATAAGAGACCGATCCAGCTTATCCTTTGCTATGAAAAGGATTGGGCTACCTTGCTGCACCCTTGTTACAATTGTTACTTGTTGCTCATTACACTACAAAAAGCACTTCCGTGATGATACGTCACGTTTCTTGTCATGCATTTACATCTATGACAATTTTATGACAGAATCAAGATAGTCATACCTGTGATGTCGTGGAAGTGTTCAATGACTATACTGAAATTATCATCACAAAAGTGTCCACTTCCATGACAATAAAAGTCGCGTCATGGAAGTGTTTCATCAGGGGTAGCCGACATCCACCGTCATGGGTCTCCGTTAAGCTATCGGGTCTGGTTTTGGATCCGATAACCCACTAACAGCTTGGACCAATGGCGATTTTCCACGTGTAAATTTCACATTCACCGGAGGATCCACGTGCCAGCTCAACATTGG
>NW_025269631.1:0-1426 GCF_018294505.1 Triticum aestivum | reverse complement strand
GACGATGATACATTTGGCAACGTCGATCAGTACTTTGCCGAGCATGGGTACGATGGCGACTTCATGGGGCCTCCTTCTCAAGAACCAAACCCAACAAAAGACGTGTGCGATCTAGCTCGTACCGCGGAGAAGCCAAGTTGCAACAGGCGCCGTCTGGCGTTCAGCTCTCAGGAGACGCCTCCAGCTGCCGACTTCACCGAGCCTCAGATAGGCGAGGTGCGAAATATTATCAGCCCCAACACACTCAAGAAGGCGGTCTGTGAGCAGAACTCGGTCCCATTACAGGAGAAGAAGAAGGCACGCAAAAGAAAGACTAAGAAGGGTGCGAGCCAGCCGGCACCGAGTACGATCCGTGCTCAGGACGGGCCACCTTCACTGCAGGATATCTCGAGGAGGGTGCATGTGGCGGGTAGGGCGATGCTACCACCAAATATGCTCAATGCTGCAACCGGTGCTATGCGGAGTCTGCACGACAGTGTTCTTTCTTTGGAGAAGCGGTGTCTCAGAGAGAAGGATGTGGCATACCCGGTTTTCGTGGCCAAGGTGCCAGAGGGCAAGGGCTTTGTGGATGGCGACATCAGGGGTACGATCGTCCTGCGGTTTGATGACATCTTTGCTATGTTTAACCTTCATCCGCTGCACTACACCTTCGTTCGGCTATTTTCGCTGAGTATGGAGATGCGGATCATTCGCGACAAGACCCCGGACATCGTGATAGTCGACCCCTTCTACATGCGTGCCAAGATCTTGGGCAGCGCTGGGGACCGGCAAGTCGCGAGTTCTTACCTCGAAGGCGTCATTCTGGCAAACCAAGATAAGGATAACTTCCTCGTGCCTTACTTTCCCGAGTAAGTCCTCCCCTCAACCAGCCCGTAGCATATGAATTCTTACTTTTCGATCGTTTTTCTTTTAACATTCCGTGTTTTCTGCAGTGACACAAGTTGCACGCTCATCCTCCTAAGCCCCAAATATTCCATGGCCACGTATTTCGACCCGGACCGTCAGTCGAACGTAGACTACACAAATGTCAAGAAGGTTCTTGATGATGTTCTCCCCGGCTACGCCCAATCTGGAGGCACCTTCACCAGGCCTATTCGTAAGTACGGCAAGCACGTGTTCTCCCACAATACGACGTTCTGCTGCGTCAAGCAGCCGCCTGGCGGTCAGAAGGGTGCCTACTACGCCATCCATCACATGCGGGCGATCGTACGGGACCATCATCAACTTCTGCTACCGAGTAAACTCCAAGATTGGGCCGCGAGCGTGTCGGCAATCCAGGACGCGGACCTCCGACAAGAATTCTTTCGCATCCAGTCGGAGTTTGCGGAAATCATCCATCAAGATGTCCTTCGTACCTCGGGGCAGTTCTACCTCAGAAATCAACCGTCCAACAGTGACATCGACACAATGCTACAAATGCAGGATG
>NW_025269630.1:0-1426 GCF_018294505.1 Triticum aestivum | reverse complement strand
AAAGCCCCCGACAGCTCGGGGAAAGGGGCCGAGGATATCGAGCCCCCAGACCGAAAATGGCCAGGATAAAGGGATCGTCTGGAGAGCTTGAGCTGGCTGGTGTATCTGCTTGGAATGGAACTGGCACGCTTCACACTTGGTTACTTGTGCAGTTGCATCCTGGAGGGCTGTCGGCCAAAAGAAACCCTTCCGGAATGCTTTTCCGACAAGGGCTCTTGCGCCAATGTGGTGACCACATATGCCTCCATGTATCTCTGCCAACAGCTTCTGTCCATCTTCCCGGGGAATACACTTCAATTTCACACCGTTGAGTCTTCTTCTGCATAGTGTGTTGTCGACAAACTGGTACATACTAGACTGCCGGGCTACTCTTTCTGCTTCTTCCTGCTCTTCGGGAAGTTCTCCTGTCTGAAGGAAACGGACAATCTGTTGCGCCCATGTTGGAGCCTATGGCTCGACAACAAGGACTAAAGGCGATTCTGCTGCTGCGGGAACATCTGCTTCCACGACAAGAACCTGCGGCTCTGCCGGAGCTTGACGTTCCCCGGCAAGCTTGCCGGAGCAAGACTTGTCGGGAGCGTCTGCTTCAACGAAACAAACCCTAGGGCTTGCCGGAACAGACTGCTCCTCAGCACTGTTGGTGTTGATCTTGGGGACTTTCTTGGCGGCGGCTCCGGGAAGCTCTGGCGGGAAATAGTCGCCAGAAACCAACTTCCTCTTCTTGCTCTGTCCAACTGGTGGTGTTACGGACGGCTGAGTCAGCTTGAGCACAAAAATTCCTGGTTCCACAGGTAATTTAAGTGCAGCGCACTTTGACAGGCCATCGGCAATGTCATTCTGAGCTCTTGGGACGTGCTCCATTTGCAGGCCGTCAAAGTGCTCTTCTAGCTTTCTCACTTCGTCGACGTAAGCTTCCATTAATGGACTCTGGTAATTCTTGTTCACTTGGCGGACGACAAGCTGCGAGTCACCCCTGACAACAAGCTTCTTAATCCCAAGTTCTGCCGCGATCCTGAGACCGGCAAGCAAGCCTTCATATTCTGCAGTATTGTTTGTCGCTTGCTCATTGGGAAAGTGCATCTGGACTATGTACTTGAGGTGCTCTCCGGTGGGCGCGACAAGCAGCACGCCAGCATCGGCGCCTTGCAGCAAGAAGGCACCGTCAAAGTACATGAGCCACTCTTTGCTTGCTTCCTTGGCGGGGATGCTTGTCTCTGGAATTTCTTCGTCTGGAGTTGGCGTCCACTCTGCTATGAACTCTACCAATGCTCTGCTTTGGATTGTTGATGTACTCTCAAATTTGAGGCCAAAGCTTGACAGTTCCAGTGCCCACTCGACAATCCTGCCTGTTGCTTCTGGGTTCTGCAGTATCCTCTTCAGCGGAAAGCGAGTGACAACTGTTATCTCATGTGCTTGAAAGTAATGG
>NW_025269629.1:0-1426 GCF_018294505.1 Triticum aestivum | reverse complement strand
AACAACAACTTGGAGAGTTGGAAGATAAAAGCTTGTCCGACTTAGTTCATGTTAAGGGATATCTTTTTGTGTGTGTGTGTGTGTGTTGAAGAAAGATGATATCTTCATCAATTGGTCCTTGTGAACAATTGTTGGATCTATTATCTTACCCAAACCTTTGATTTGAGTGTGGGCTATCGTCAAATCAAATCAGTACCAACGATGCTCGTAATGTTGTCTTATTCGTGGTTGATCCCTCGAGCATACACCATTACATCTTTGGTCTGACCAATGCTATCACTTGTTCACTTAACTATGGAATTCCTTTTAAAAGGAAACCTAGATGAATTGTTGTTGAGCCCATTGACAACATCCTTATCTCCTCCATGATTTTGTTGAACATTAAGCTAGTGTTGGAAACTTTTGAAAGCATTATCTTCATGCTAGCTCATGAAGTATTTGTTTGATGAAAGGAGTGACTTCCTCTTATACACGTGCCTTTGGTGAAAGTTGCTGCCGTGGATTTGAGAAAGTTAGTTTTGCTTCCTCTGGAATCATCCCAAGTCAGTCATGCATACGTGCGAAGTATTCTGTGGTCTGGAGACTTGCAACCTTCATTCCATATGTGTTCCGAGCACACCAAGCCACTGATTGATTTGTTCAAGGAGAAGAAGTTCCTTCTTAAGAGCATGCCTTATGCAAGGATTTTGATATCCTCGTTGATGGTTCCCCACCTGAACTCGGTAGTGTTTTATTATAAGACTACCACGTGGTCATGCTTGTCTGGGACAACGTGTTCACATGTTTGTAACAGAACTAGCTCATGTTCTGGAGCTTACTATCGTAGTTCATTTCCCGAGAATCTCGCAACGTCATCTCGTCGATTTGTGTTGCAAACTTTCGTTTTTCTTCCTAGACTCGATGAGTCTGGAATATCCTGACACCAACCAGATCTGATTCTCAGGCAGATATGATGGTTGGAGCATTTCCCAAGAACTATAATATTGGTCCCTCTATAACCGGTAAAGTGGATGTCGTGGCCAACACACCCAGCCGGAAGATCCATTATTGTAGTATCTTGATTGAGGAAGTTGGCCACCTCCCCATAGGGATTTCGTAGGATTTACTCCCTAGTTGCCCTATGGAATTTTGAGATTCCGAAGCCGACCTTTTACTTGATGTTCTAGATATAAACCATATCTATGGGTGGATTACGCTAGCACATCAAGGAGAACATTAGAAGCGGAGTGCTAAATGTCTCTTGGTCGATCATCCAGATTTTGTTCCTTGGCTTCGCTAAGGTGAAATCTGAGAAGGTGTTATCTTCCTTTGCATCTGCATCATCCATCATCATTCATCATGGTAGCAAGTTGTGTTGCCAGGATCCTTGACACGGATATTGGTAAAATCCTGATGAATATGGAAATGCTCAAGTTCTTGAGAGCAC
>NW_025269628.1:0-1426 GCF_018294505.1 Triticum aestivum | reverse complement strand
GTGAAGTACTTCAAGAGGTCACCTTCTCGTCTCCATGCTTTTGTTGCCACTTGCAAAAGCTTGGGTGTCAAAGTTGGTAATCATTTACACTTGGATTGTAAAACAAGGTGGAGTTCAACCTTTAAGATGATTAGCACTGCCCGTGGATATAAGGAAGCCTTGACCTCTCATGCTGGTTCAAATGCCAACTATGCTTGGGCGCCGACAAACGCAGAGTGGGACATGTATGACCTTATCTCTCCATTACTTGAGAGTTTGGCTGAGGTGACAAAAGCATTTTCAGGAAGCTTATATCCTACTTCGAACATCTTCTACCCATACATTGTTGGTATCAAGCTTGCAATCAAACATGCAATGGCTAGTGACAGTGACCACTACAAGGAAATGGGTGAAGCAATGTTGGAGAAGTTTGACAAATATTGGGAAGAAAAGAACAATGCCATGGTGATCGCAACCATCTTTGATCCTAGGTACACATGCTTGCTGTTTTTACTCCCGTGGTTGCTGTTTTTTTACTCATATGCTTTCTAATTCACTCCAATGCTATCATCTTTGATCCGAGGTACAAGATGGGTTACATAGAGTGGGCCTTTGGAGAACTATATGGAGAAGGAAGTATGAGGTTTAGGACTGAGATCAAAACTGTGGAGAAAGAGTTGGCAGCCTTGTATGACAAATGTGTTGCTCAAAATAAGCGAGCTGGAAATGGAGAAAGCTCATCTTCCTCTACAAACATTCCTAGTATCCCGGTTCAAGCTGGGTACGAGGCCTTCTTATCGTCCCGTTCAACAAGAATATCAAAGAGTGAGTTGAGAAACTACTTAGAGGATGCGGTTGCCCCTCGCGACAAGGCTCTTGATCTTCTTGGTTGGTGGAAAGAGAATGCTCCAAGGTACCCAATGTTGGCCAAGATAGCCAAGAGGTTCATTACTATCCCGGCTACCTCCGTGTCTTCGGAATCTACCTTCAGCACGACCGGAAGGATTTTAGGTATGTCAACTCATACTATTGAACTTTGGATATAAACTTGTCAACTTCTCATCCTCACTCTAGTTTGTCAACTTGTGTCTTAGATGACTATAGGAGTTCGTTAAAACCGGTTATGGTGGAGGCATTAGTTTGTGGTGCAAGTTATATCAAGGGTGCTCATGTTGACTTGAATCTGGTGGTATGTTTGCCATCTTTTCCTTACCTTTGCTTTATTTCTTTTTTGGTCTTGTTGTATGTGATGTGAGCATTTGTCTAACTTCCACACTTGTAGCCGAGGGATGAGAATGAAGAGGATGATGTTGAGAACATCAAGTTACCCACTGTGGTGGAGGAGATCAACGATTGGTAACTATTCTTCCTACATGTTTCACTTGTCATACGATACCAAATATTATTTATGTGAATGTTGCTTATCTTACTTGTAGACATTCATCAT
>NW_025269627.1:0-1426 GCF_018294505.1 Triticum aestivum | reverse complement strand
TTCATCAAGTACAAACAAATATAACTTGTAGGTCTATGCTATATATGTCTGTATTATTCCTGTTCGTTTTTTATGCACACTTACATGCTATAGAACCCTAGCAGACAACCTCATACGTATACTGCCCCTTGTAATTCTCGGTCTAGTTCAGTTCTCACTAACCTATGGTACATTGATGGAGCAGATAATAGGAAATCTACTTACTAGTGAATCATGACCAATGGTACATTGATGGAGCAGATAATAGGAAATCTACTTACTAGTGAATCATGAGCTAATGAATTTCAGAATAAGCTACTAAAATACAAGCTAGGTAGGTAGTGCAAAACATAACATTCGGCATTGTTCATGAGCAAATCACTAAGATATGTTAATGCCAAAATGAAATTTGGTTATCAACTAAAATGAGTGAAGAACAAGACGATGTGAAATATAAAATGCAAGACGTGCATGCATCTCGTGTTGCTTAACTAGCAGCGAGCTTGGTGTCTCCGGGTGTGGTTGGTGTGGCGGTGGTGTCGACTTCTCCTTGAAGTATTTGTTCCTCCGGCAATCTCATCCTCGCGGTGGCTCTTACTCCTGAGTTGTTGTGTGTCCAGGTGGATTTGTTCAGGGTTCGGTGGCTGATGTTGTTCCTGTAAGCGAAATTAAAGACATGTGTTGGCTGATGCAGTTCATGTTTAACTTGCTGGCAAAGCACCGGCCAATACATTGTTGGAAGACTTTTGGGATGTGAAAAATGAGAGAGAGGAGAGCGCGCTAATGCTCCGCTGCCACTGGTTGCTGCTGCTGCTGATCTCTCTGGGAGAGATGGTCTTTTAAATGAGAATTTGAGCTAGGGTTGTGCATGCATTTATTCAACGCGTTATGCTACCAAAATTTCTGGTCGAAATTCCCACGACTTGTCGAAATTTTGTCCTTCTTTGTAAGGAAACAAAACGTTTAGGGTGTCGGATGCAAAATGTTAGGGTCTTGGCTGCAAGATTTTGTAATTTGTGAGGATGTAAACAGAAATTAATTTTAACATTTGTTCCGAATTCCGAAAAATATTAGTACTTCGATGTTTGTTCACTTATTTTCAGAAAATGTTTGAAAATTAAAAAGTATTTTAATTTCAGTTTTTTTTTGCCTTTCGGAAAATGTTAGACTTGTTAGGTGTTAGTCTAAAATTAGATAACAAGCAGATTAAAATTAGCAAACCAACCACCTGAAGAAAAGCAGATACAGTAGATAACACACCAAAAAAAATAGTGTGCATATACTCTCAAAGCTTCAATTACTAGTGTGCGCGCATCATACATCACAAGATTCAGATTCAAACCTAGTGCGTATATGCCTATGAAGGCACATGCTTTTATATATTGGAGCATATATAGCAGCTGTTCTTGCCTACTGCAATTTAACCTAGCTGAGACGCAAATAATGC
>NW_025269626.1:0-1426 GCF_018294505.1 Triticum aestivum | reverse complement strand
AATGCACGGTACTGAAGAGGCTAGCAAGGATGGAAGGGTGAGAGTGCGTACAATCCATGGACTCAACATTAGTCATAAAGAACTCACATACTTATTGCAAAAATCTACAAGTCATCAAAAACCTCGGTACTACGCGCATGCTCCTAGGGGGATAGATTGGTAGGAAAAGACCATCGCTCGTCCCCGACCGCCACTCATAAGGAAGACAATCAAATAACACCTCATGTTTCAATTTTTTTGCATAACGTTTACCATACGTGCATGCTACGGGACTTGCAAACTTCAACACAAGTATTTCTCAATTGCACAACTACTCAACTATCACGACTTTGATATTATTACCTCCATATCTCAAAACAATCATCAAGCATCAAACTTCTCTTAGTATTCAAAACACTTTTAAGAAAATTTTACTAATCTTGAATACCTAGCATATTAGGATTTTAAGCAAATTACCATGCTATTAAGACTCTCAAAATAATCTAGGTGAAGCATGAGAGATCAATAGTTTCTATAAGACAAATCCACCACCATGCTCTAAAAGATATAAGTGAAGTACTAGAGCAAAATTATATAACTCAAAAGATATAAGCGAAGCACATAGAGTATTCTAACAAATTCCAAATCATGTATGGCTCTCTCAAAAGGTGTGTACATCAAGGATGATTGTGGTAAACTAACAAGCAAAGACTCAAATCATACAAGATGCTCCAATCAAAACACATATCATGTGGCGAATAAAAATATAGCTCCAAGTAAAGTTACCGATAGAAGTAGACGAAAGAGGGGATGCCTTCCGGGGCATCCCCAAGCTTTGGCTTTTAGGTGTCCTTAGATTATCTTGGGGGTGACATGGGCATCCCCAATCTTAGGCTCTTGGCACTCCTTGTTCCATAATCCATCAAATCTTTACCCAAAACTTGAAAACTTCACAACACAAAACTTAAAGTAGAAACTCTCGTGAGCTCCGTTAGCGAGAGAAAATAAAAGATCACTTAAAGGTACTGTAATGAACTCATTATTTATTTATATTGGTGTTATACCCACTGTATTACAACTTCTCTATGGTTTATAAACTATTTTACTAGCCATAGATTCATCAAAATAAGCAAACAACACACGAAAAACAGAATCTGTCTAAAACAGAACAGTCTGTAGTAATCTGTAGCTATCGCAAGATCTGGAACCCCAAAATTCTAAAATAAATTGCCGGACGTGAGGAATTTATCTATTAATCATCTTCAAAAAGAATTAACTAAATATCACTCTCCAAATAAAAATGACAGCAGTTCTCGTGAGCGCTAAAGTTTCTGTTTTTTACAGCAAGTTCAACAAGACTTTCCCCAAGCCTTCCCAACGGTTCTACTTCGCACAAACACTAATTAAACACAAAAAACACAACCAAAACAGAGGCTAGATAAATTAT
>NW_025269625.1:0-1426 GCF_018294505.1 Triticum aestivum | reverse complement strand
GGGCCCGCGCCGCCCCGTTTTGTCGAACTCCCTCCTAAGCACCGATCTCCAGCTCGATTAGCACCAAAACGGACCCAGTAGACTCCCACGACGGCGCTCGACTCCCTAATCACCCCCGACCGAGCACCGCGCCACCGTAATCGCTCGCCGGAGACCCCGTTCACGGCAACCGCCTCGGGCCGCCTATAAAAAGGGCCCCCGAGCTCAACCTCGTGCACGCCTCATCCCCACTCCGCAACAGCGCCATGCCAGGCCACTCGGAGGACCTCGAGGAGGTCTCCTCCCCCAACTCCGGCCGCCCCGATCCGCCTCGGCCGCCACCTCGACTCGCTCCGCCCTCTCCGACGAGCCCCTCGACCACCCGAGCCGCCGTCCGCCGGAGCAAAGCTCGCCGTCGACGTGGTGCTCGCCGACCGGCCTCCACCACCATCAACCGACGCGGAAGGGTGCCCTGAGCACGGAGGTACCCTTCGATCTCTCTGCCTCGCCGTGGATCACCGCCGGCGACCACCGCGGCTCTCGGGCACCGGCGAACTCTGCCGCCCCGTTTGAACATTTGAACCTGACGAGTGGGACCCCACCGTCAGCCTCTCTGCCCTTTCTATCGAACCGTTTTCTGGAAGCGCCTTCGGGCAAATACGTCTTTCCTCTGGGCTGGCATAGTCGCTACCGAAGCGCTTTCTGTTTTTATAAACTAGCCCCTAGAAAACTTCTGTTTCATTACAGATGAGTCCCTAGACAAAAAACTTTATAACTTTTAAACAGAAAAGTATTTTTGGTTGATTCTTTTTCTGTTCTCTTTAAAATTTTGTCTAGTTTTTTATCAGATTTATTTTGAAAATATTTGGTATACTTTCTGTGCACTCCTTGGTATTAACGATAGCGCATATTTTTTTTATACCGTAGATACCGAAGGAGGTGACGGAGCCGTGAACTTCACCGAGCTAGGCTCCGACTACTCTGAACCAGGCAAGCATGTTTGAACTTTTGATATGATGAGTGTCTTGGCATGTTTTGCATTTAGTTAGTTTCATGGCATGTTGATAAGCATATCGATGAATGTCATTTTATGCGATAATGAGGTAAGTGAGTTCGATGATCCATAAGTGGATGGATGTGAGTATGAATGGCCATGGGTTGGCATGAAAATGGGTGAGATGGTAGTGTTGTAGCATGCCAGTCTCATGCCGGACTATGTGACTTCAGTGTCAAACCGTGTCGGTCCAGTTCCTCTCATTTTCTTCCCTGTACTACCACATGTTTTCCGCAAGGAATATGGTTTAGTAAGTTGCAAACCGCTTTTCTGGTACACACCAAAAGGAGAGGCCGTGATGATGGTTCCATGGCCCTGGATTAAAGCCAGTCATCCGGTCAGGGGGCATGGGTGTTTCCGGTTGGGACTGAGAGGGGGGCACCCCTTAGAGCG
>NW_025269624.1:0-1426 GCF_018294505.1 Triticum aestivum | reverse complement strand
TAGTTTCCATTTACTTGTCTATGAACTGTATAGGCAACCCAGTAGTCCTTTACCGCGGACGCGGCTATTCGAATAGATCATGTTAACCCTGCAGGGGTGTACTTCTTCATACATGTTTCCACCACTTAGCGTCTGCACACGACATGTGCTCGGCAGACTTCAAGCGAAAGCCGACGTGGGTGTAGACCACGACCTACCTAAACACTTAAGCCTCTAGTCCAGGTTTATCGCCTATCCAGGTTCCATCCGCAGGGAGTCCGGCCGAGGTTTCCCATACGGCCCCGAACGATGTGAACAGGGTTCCCGAGATACCTAACGGGTATTCGGTACACCGTGCCACGTACCTACCGCATCACAGCCCACCCCTACGGTCAGCGCTATCCACGGCCTCCAGTAGGCTACAAACACCAGAAACTACTTGCAACTCCTGGACAGAGAGCTAGGGTGAATAAGAAGTCGAGCGGGGTCATATTTCAGGGCCCAATGCATGGTAGTAGCTGTATCTTAAATCACACATACATATCTCAGTGCTTAAGGTCGGCTTCAATGAAACAACCCACCATGTACTCCTACATGGCCTCTCATCGATACCTTTACCAAATCGTGTTCACCACACCACTCTCATTACTGACATAATCATTTCACTCTAGCCCATCACCCAGATGAACCAGACCTGACACGACTCTAAGCATAGCAGGCATAGAAAGGTAGGAACAACACATACATATGGCTCAAACAACTCCTACACATGCTAGTGGGTTTCATCTAGTTACTGTGGCAATGACAGGTCATGCAGAGGAAATGGGTTCAACTACCGTAGCACACAGCAGTTTGAAACGCGTTGTCTTAATGCAGTAAAAGAGAGCAGGAGCGAGAACATGGGATTGTATCGATATGATCAAATGGTTGGTTGCTTGCCTGATGGTTCGATGCACTGATACGGTTCTTCGTTAGGGTAATCACGGTATTCCTCGCAGGCAGAACCTGTCGCAAAGGACACCGATACACAACCATCACCAAACAATGTGCAACAATATGATGCATGCATGAAACATGGCAATATGAGTGTGTTGGGCTAATGCAACTAAAACCAGAAGGGTTTGAACCAATTTGAATCAAAGATTCAAATTTCAAACTCAAACATGGCCTTTTTAAGTGCTTTTCCTTGTTCTGCTTAAAACATCAATTTAACTTGTTTGATCATGCATGAAAATAGTACAGATGGATAGATTGGATTTTTCTGATCATTTTTCATATATAATTTGTCCAATTTGGAGTTACAGAATAAAAGTTATGAATTTTTGAAGTTTAAATAATATTCTGGAATTTCCTGATTTAAATTAAATCCAGAAATATAAATATTGCGCCAGCATGACGTCAGCATGACGTCAGTGGTCAACTGTGGCTGGCTGGGGTCAAACCTGAC
>NW_025269623.1:0-1426 GCF_018294505.1 Triticum aestivum | reverse complement strand
GGGAGCGAGGGGTGGCCGGAGACGGCTGCTATGGCGAACGGCGGCGACGGTGGTGTTCGGCCGTGTGAGAGAGAGAGCGAGGGAGAGGAGGGAGGAACTGAGGGAGAGTGAGAGAGAGCAGGGGGGAGGCGTGGCGTCGTCCAGGGGCATCGAGGCGAGGAGGGGAGGGCAGGCAGGCAAGGAGAGAGGTGGCGTGGCGCGGTGGCGCGCGCGCGCGCCGGCCACACTCCCCTCCCTCTGTCGGGACGAAGACGACAGAGGAGGGAGATGGGCTGGGCCGGCTGCTGGCTGGGCCAGCCAGCTGGCTGGGCCGCACAGTGGAGGAGCCCAGGTAATCTCCTCCTGTTAATTATTTTCTGTTTTCTAATTTCTGACATTTGTTTTGATTTAAATAATATATTAAATCATTTATTTAACTTATGCCAATTTTTGCAGGAGCTATATATATTATTCCAGAGCTCCTTTATAGTTGGCATAATATTTGGACATATATTAATATATATAACTAATATATTTCCAATGCAAATATTTATGCATTAATTCCAAATGCCCAAAATAAATACCTATGAGCTCTTAAAATATTGGTTTGATTTTTATCTCTGTCCAATATTTTCAGAGAGCAACATGAGCATTTTCTTGGACCTTTTTGGAGAAATTTTTATTTGGGTCATTTTCAAAAAGATTCTGAGGGTTTCATAGATCCCCATTTCAAGTTTCTGATGAAAGAGTAAACATGATGCAACACTCTAGTGCATGGCTAACTAGGATGTGACAACTCACCCCCACTCAAAAGAATCTCGTCCCGAGATTTGGGTTCCTCCGGGAAGAAGGCGGGATACTCGAGTCGAAGACGATCCTCCCTTTCCCAAGTTGCTTCATCCTCAGAATGGTGCGACCATTGAACCTTGAGAAACTTGATATTATGACGTCAGGTGGTACGTTCGGCTTGATCGAGGATACGAATGGGGTACTCTCGATATGTAAGATTATCTTGGAGATCAAGCGTTTCGTGGTCCACTCCACGGATAGGATCCGAGAAGCAACGCCTGAGTTGAGAAACGTGGAAGACATCGTGAACTCTGGAGAGGTGCAGAGGTAGTTCCAACTGGTAGGCAACTTCTCCTCGTTTGGCAAGAATGCGAAAAGGTCCAATGTAACGAGGAGCCAATTTGCCTTTGATACCGAAACGATGGGTTCCCTTCAGAGGGGTGACCCGAAGATAAGCCTTCTCGTCAACCTCGAAAGTCATAGCCTTATGTTTTCGGTCATATTGACTCTTTTGACGAGATTGGGCTGTTTTCAACTTTTCACGAACGATACGAACTTGTTCTTCTGCTTCCTGAATCATATCCGGGCCAAAGAATTGTCTTTCCCCGGTCTCTGACCAGTTAAGGGGTGTTCGACATTGTCGTCCATAGAGAACTTC
>NW_025269622.1:0-1426 GCF_018294505.1 Triticum aestivum | reverse complement strand
CCGTCGTCACTACCGCGACGACGTCCGCCTCGACTCACGATACGCTAAGACAGGGTGGCGGTGGTGTCACGTGCTTGTTTCGGTGTCCGTCGTCGCTACCGCGATGATGTCCGCCTCGACTCGCGTTACGCTAAGACAGGGTGGCAGTGGTGTCACGTGCTCGTCTCGGCGTCCGTCGTCGCTACCGCGACGACGTCCGCCTCGACTCGCGTGTCAGGACCCCGACTCGATGTCACATCGATCTAGCCGGTAACACCTCATATCACTTTGCGGCCTCACGCACGGTATCCCCACGGGTGTCGTCTTACCTTTTCCCGGGACCGTTTGCGCCTTTTGGCTCACGTATATGATAGTGTCGCTAGCATCCATATGATAAGGAGCCCGGGCTGACATGACTAGTCGTAAACCCAAAGTGGCACAGACTTACAGGGACAGGCATACATGACCCAGCTTCGAACGTGTCGGTCATCAGCAAGTGGGTCCGGGCTGTAGCACTGGGCTAGCAGGACTCCGGTAAACCGGGCTGTAGCGGGCTAACAGGACTCCGGTACTCAAAGCGTGACATTTCCCCGAAGGGACAGACACAGGAACGAAGAAGGACACATGCCGGCCAGCCTAAGTGTTCCAGAGCAGTAGCAAGCTACCATGGCTCAGCGGTAACACTAGGAGACATTTCCCGGTAGGAGAGGCTACTAAAGATAAACAACTAGATAGTCAGATCCCACACATAGCACTACACATTACACGTACGCATAACATGCAAGTATGTGCTGTACAACATGGCATCACAGCATAACTCAACAATCATATAGATAAAAGCTCAGAAGAGCCATCATAGCATTCATTGCAAACAGGGGTCGCAAGACCCGTCATACAGAGCATACAAGCAACAAGCGGAAGCATTACATGTCTGGGTACAGACATCTACAAATGAAAAAGGCTGAAGAGCCTGACTAACTACAACATCCGATCAAGATCGTAGCTGAGGTACTAGCTACTAGTCGAAGTCCATGAGAACCCTAGTAAGACCGAAGTCTCCGCTGCAAAAACATAAATAAAGCAACATGAGTACAAAGGTACTCAGCAAGACTTACATCAGATCCTATCATACATGCATTTGTATCAAGAGGGTAATGTGGGGTTTAGTTGCAGCAAGCCAGCTTTGACTCTGTGGCTATCCTATTCTACGACTACCAGAAACTCTGGAGGTGAAACAACGTACACGAGTCCACTAATCACCACACAATACACTACTATGGATTCATCCCCGTCTCCCTACGAGAAGGCCATCCATAGCACTCACACTTGTCTTGAGCATTTTATAGTATCCACTTCAAGTTGTCTATGTACCATGTAAGCATCCAAGAAGTCCATAACCGCGGACCCGGCTATTCGAATAGATCATGTTAACCCTGCAGGGGTGTAC
>NW_025269621.1:0-1426 GCF_018294505.1 Triticum aestivum | reverse complement strand
TCGCGCCACAAAGCCGCCCCAAGACGCGCGAGCAATGAGCATCGAGCTTAAACATATCGCAAACGTCAAACATAATATAACGGGATTAATATATATCGCGCACGTGCGACATGTTTGTCACAAGGCGCAAAAAATAATTATAAAAGGAATGCAACACGAGGACTTCCTAGGAGGTCACCCATCCTAGTACTACTCTCGCCCAAGCACGCTTAACTTCGGAGTTCTGATGGGATCCGGTGCTTTAGTGCTGGTATGATCGCATCCGACATGTTTCCCCGTCTTCGTCCCTTATGCTTGCCACTCCCAGGTCCGCTCCAAAGACGATTCTACATTCTCACTACCATTACAACCGTTCCCTAACAATGGATAATGTCCTATACTACTTACTCTCCCGCTCAATCACGGAGACGAGTTTTCCACGGTTTCCACCCCTCCCTCCATACCGCAGCAACACAAGTTTTTTCCACCCCTTTCAGAACGCGCTCCTCGCGCCACAAAGCCGCCCCAAGACGCGCGAGCAATGAGCATCGAGCTTAAACATATCGCAAACGTCAAACATAATATAACGGGATTAATATATATCGCGCACGTGCGACATGTTTGTCACAAGGCGCAAAAAATAATTATAAAAGGAATGCAACACGAGGACTTCCCAGGAGGTCACCCATCCTAGTACTACTCTCGCCCAAGCACGCTTAACTTCGGAGTTCTGATGGGATCCGGTGCTTTAGTGCTGGTATTATCGCATCCGACATGTTTCCCCGTCTTCGTCCCTTATGCTTGCCACTCCCAGGTCCGCTCCAAAGACGATTCTACATTCTCACTACCATTACAACCGTTCCCTAACAATGGATAATGTCCTATACTACTTACTCTCCCGCTCAATCACGGAGACGAGTTTTCCACGGTTTCCACCCCTCCCTCCATACCGCAGCAACACGAGTTTTTTCCACCCCTTTATGAACGCGCTCCTCGCGCCACAAAGCCGCCCCAAGACGCGCGAGCAATGAGCATCGAGCTTAAACATATCGCAAACGTCAAACATAATATAACGGGATTAATATATATCGCGCACGTGCGACATGTTTGTCACAAGGCGCAAAAAATAATTATAAAAGGAATGCAACACGAGGACTTCCCAGGAGGTCACCCATCCTAGTACTACTCTCGCCCAAGCACGCTTAACTTCGGAGTTTTGATGGGATCCGGTGCTTTAGTGCTGGTATGATCGCATCCGACATGTTTCCCCGTCTTCGTCCCTTATGCTTGCCACTCCCAGGTCCGCTCCAAAGACGATTCTACATTCTCACTACCATTACAACCGTTCCCTAACAATGGATAATGTCCTATACTACTTACTCTCCCGCTCAATCACGGAGACGAGTTTTCCACGGTTTCCACCCCTCCCTCCATACCGCAGCAACAC
>NW_025269620.1:0-1426 GCF_018294505.1 Triticum aestivum | reverse complement strand
AGCTTAGCATCGTGTGATGCGACGACGGCGGGATGCTTATCGTGTTGTTGTATAAGAACGACCTCGGGCCTTCGTCTGATGGAACAAGAGTAGCAATGCTTAGTGGGTAGAGGAGAGAAGGATCCCGCTATGGGCGTAGATCTGGGCGCTTCAAGGCGCCGGTGGACTGCATTTGGCGAGAAAGATCCTCGCGGCGGTGGAGGGTTCCATCGTGCTGGGGACAGCGGGAGTCTCTGGCCTCACCCCCCTCGACCTCTTCACCATGGAGTTTTGGCGCCTGAGCGACAAGGACAAGTACTCCAACGCCCATGGGCCGACGTGGTCGGTAACGGCGGTGCGGTGGTCGGTGGCGGGGACGATGGTCGGCAGCAGCAGCACAGTGGTCGGATGCGGTGGGTATGGCGTTGGCACGCTAATGTGGCACTTTTATGAGATGCTTTACGGAAAGGATATCGAAGAGAAGCTGGGCTGTTTAAAAAAATTGCGTTTACAGAACTTGTTGAAGCATTTTTTTTAGTCCAACTTTTTCTAAACCAGATTATTTTTATAGTTTTGCTAAAGCACATCTAGATGTGCTATAAGTACGCAACATCTAAGTCCTATGTCATTGATCATACATTGAGACTTGTGTGAATATTATTTTTTTTATGCTTGATTCACTCATTTAGATGTGCAATAACGTCCATCTAGATATGCCCTAGACACATTTTTTTTATATAGAAAAGAAAGAGGACCCGATACCCTCAAAAAGGAAAAGAAAAGGACTCGTTGGAGATATGAGGACGTACGCCTGCTCATCCATCTAGCTTGGACCGATCGATCATGTTAGCCCGAACAAAACTTCGCTAGGGTCTTGCCTCCGCCGCAAGAAGACGACACTACACCGTGAGCCGGCCTTTTGATACTGCAGGTGGCCATGGCAGGCCGCGGCGAGAACACCGCGGCACCGCTTGCGACGACGACGACGACGGTGCACGACGTCCCCGACGACCCGCTCGAGCTGATCTTCCTGCGCCTCTCCACGTCCCTCCACATCGTGCGCGCTGCGTGCGCGTGCAAGCGCTGGCGCCGCGTCATCGCCGGCGGCGGGTTCCTCGCCCGCTTCCGCTCGCTCCACGCGCGCCGTGTGGTCGCCGGCCACTACCGCGTCGACGAGCGCAAGCACGGGTCGCGCCCCCCGGGCTGCAACCCCATCTTCTCCCTCTCGGCGTCGGTCGACACCGCCGGCATGTGGCCCCAGCACTTCTCGCTCTGCTTTCTCCCGGACAGCCGCGGCGGCCGCGGCTGGGACCTCGCCGACAGCAGGGACGGCGTGCTCCTCCTCACCAGGTGCCCCGGCTTCCGCAACAACGACTACCGGCCCTCACTCGTCGTCTGCGATCCCACCACGCGGTGCTGCAGCAGGGTGATCAACCACCCGTCGTTC
>NW_025269619.1:0-1426 GCF_018294505.1 Triticum aestivum | reverse complement strand
TCCAGAGGTGGACGTGTTATCACTTGGGACGATTTCCGTCAAGATTTCCGCGCTCATCACATCCCTCAAAGTGTGGTTGAGAGTAAGCGTCAGGAATTCCGCAATTTGAAGCAAGGCTCTTTGTCTGTCTATGACTACAACAAGTTGTTCCAGAAGCTCGCCCGTTTTGCCAAGCAGGATGTTCCTGATGAGAAGAGTATGATCTATCAGTTCAGGGGTGGTCTTCGTGAGGAAATTCAGCTCGCTCTTGTCCTCTTTGAGCCGTTGAGATACGATGAGTTCTACAACATGGCACTGAAGCAAGAGGCTGCTCAGATGAGATGTGATGCTTCCAGGAAGCGTGCCAGAGATGTTACTCCTTCTTCCTCTACTCAAGTGGTCAAGCAGCAGAAGTATTGGCTTCCTCCTCCTCCGTTCCGTCAGCCGTATCAGCAGAAGAGCAAAGGTGGCAGTGGTTTCTACCACCCACCCAACCCAGGCTTTCAGAACAAGGCTTCGTCTCAAGCTCCAAGATCGAGTGCTCCGTATCACCGTCCGCTTTCAGAGGTCACGTGCAACAAGTGCCAACAGAAGGGTCACTATGCCAACAAGTGTACCAACCAGAGGCGTCTTCCTCCTCCTCCTCCTGTCAGATCGGCAAGTACAGCTGTGGTCAAGCACAATCCCAAGCACGCCAAGGTCAATATGGTGAATGCAGCTCAGGCAGAGGATTCTTCAGATGTGATCATGGGTAACCTTCCTGTTAATGATATTCCTGCAAAAGTTCTTTTCGACACTGGTGCATCGCATTGTTTCATCTCGAGACCTTTTGCTTCCAAACATTATTTTGTTACTCAAATGTTGCCGAGACCGTTGTCTATTGACTCTCCGGCCAGCCTCTTGACATCTCGAGTGTGTGTTCCGGATGTTACAATCACTTTGGGCGACTGCAAGTTTCTCTCTTCTCCGGTGGTTCTTGGCAATTCCGATATCGATCTTATTCTCGGGATGGACTGGCTCTCTAAGCATAAAGCTCAGCTTGATTGTGCAGCCAGGCAGATTCAACTGACTCATTCGTCTGAGGAGGTCATTGTCTTTGCCGCTCGAGATAATTCCATCCGGTTGTTTTCTCTCAATGAGAAGGGTGAATTGGATGCTATTTCGCAGATTCCGGTTGTTTGTGAGTATCAAGACGTCTTTCCAGAAGAACTTCCAGGGATGCCTCCAAACCGGCCGGTTGAATTTGTTATTGAACTTGAGCCCGGTACGGAACCTGTGTGCAAACGTCCCTACAAGCTCGGCCCCGAAGAGTTGAAGGAGTTGAAGAAACAACTCGATGAGCAAGAAAGATTGGGTCTCATTCGGCCTAGTACTTCTCCGTGGGGTTGTGGTGTTCTTTTTGTGAAGAAGAAGGATGGATCGAGTCGACTTTGTGTTGATTACCGTC
>NW_025269618.1:0-1426 GCF_018294505.1 Triticum aestivum | reverse complement strand
TTTCTGTTTAATTTGTATTGTTTTCTTTTTAATTTGTATTGTTTTCTGTTTAATTTGTATTGTTTTCTTTTTAATTTGTATTGTTTTCTGTTTAATTTCATGTATCACCAGAGGCTCAATGTATATATATACCTCGGCGCCGGAGGTGGTTGCTACTTCCATTTGAAGATCGTCGTTTATCGACGTTTGTTCGGCATCATCTTGCTGACGGCGCCCTTCATCTTCACCGTCAATGTTCAGATAAGAAGAGATATCATCTGCTTCTTCTCCGGTCGGCACATATAGAATATCGCCGTTTATGATGCCGAACATATGTGCTTCACCGTCCGGATCATAGTTGTCCATAATCGGGTCAGCTCTAGCGTCCGCCATTATGTCAGTCCTGAAAACATGTAGTAAAAACAAATTAATTAAGTGAAGAAGGGGGGCGGTGGCGGTGGCGGTGGCGAAAGGGCGGTGGCAAAAGGAGGGGGCGAGGAAGGGGTGGGAGAGGGTGTCGCGGTAGAGCGCGAGACGGGGCGGCAGACGACGGCGTCACGGAGAGGGAGGAAATTCCAATTTTTCATGTCGCGAACCCAAAATGGGCCGGCCCAGGTGAGCTACGTCCTGTGAGACGCGTCGACTTTTTGATGCAAAGAGCGTCACACAGGGCTGGATATGGCCGAGCCTGGGTCTTAGCCGGGCTGCAGTTGCAGCCTCCGCGGCTGTACTGCTGCTAATGCACCGGCCCGTTGTAGCCGACGCCGAAACAATGATTAGGATACGTTGGAATTTCCTATATGACGCTGTCTGCGTCAAACTGTCGAGCGAACGCACCTACGAGCGACCAGAGCGAACGATTTGGGTCGGCCCATCACGTAAATCCTTCACGTCCGGTTTTAGGAACCTTCCGAGGGTTCCCAACCCTTTTTTTATTTTCATTTCTTTTCCTTTCTTTTTCTGTTTCGTTTTTCTTTTCTTTTTTTGTTTATTGTTCTTTTTCTTTTTCTTTTTAAAAAATGTTCTCCTTTTAAAAAATGTTCTATTTTTCAAAAATGTTCATATTTTCAAAAAATGTTCGATTTTCACAAATTTGTTCGTGTTTTCAAATTTTGTTCCGGAGTTTCAGAAAATTGTTTGTGTTTTCAATTTTTTTTGCCGGCTGTAGCCAACTATCCATTCGTCCTGCAAGGAAGGGGAACAGGGGACGAGGTGGGAGAAGCTCACGGCGAGGAGGGACTCCTTGGCGGAGAGGCGCTCCGTCTCGCGGGCGTAGCTGGCAGCGGGCTCCCACGCCTGCGCGTACACGTCGTCCCGCCGGGGACGGACGGGCGGCGGCCTGGATGAGCAGCGGGACAGACGGGCGGCGGCCCGGATGAGCAGCGCGGCGGCCGGGGTCGGACAGGCGGCGGCCTGGATGAGCAGCACGGCGGCCGGGACGGACGGT
>NW_025269617.1:0-1426 GCF_018294505.1 Triticum aestivum | reverse complement strand
AAGTGTGGTTCACACCAGCTAAGCGCACGTAATCTATGTCTCATCCCATATGGTGCATCAGATGATAGGCTAGGCTGACGTGTAACGTGCCTGTATCCGGCGCTTTTCGGCCGAGGACGCGCGCGAAATCACAAAAATCAGCAATGCAAGCTGTACTAGACTACTAGTGTACTTGATCCCTTCACGTACACGCCATGGCATATATCTTTTGTCGTGTTAATAACCTTTGCTTTTGGGTGGTGATCGTGTTAATCAGCAAGAAACTAGTCTCCTGGTAATAGAAACGGCGGAGCTGGAAAGCAGTGCGTGTATAACAGTATAAGCTAGGAGAAATACAACCAAACAAAAGTGAAAGGGCACTAATCTGCGCCGGCGCACCGGCCCAACCGTTCGGCCGGTCGCGTCAGGGCCGTTGGATTTGAGCCGCGTGGGCCATTGGATCTGGCGAAAAAAAAAGGGTTTGCCCCGCAGCTTCTTCTTCCTCTCGCTGGAAATCACATCTCCCACTCGGCGCGTGCGTCCTCTCCCCTCCGGTGCCTGACCTCGTCGCCGGTCCCCACTCCCGCTGGCCGTCCTCGTCGCCGGTCCCCATCCTCGTCGGCTGTCCTCGTCGCCAGTCCCCATCTTCGCCGTCTGTCCTCGTCGCCGCCTTGACCCATGAAATAGCTGCGCCTGCGGTTGTAGCTCTCAGCAGCGACGGGTGAAGCTCAGATTGCAGCTCCGCCGCTGTCCCTCGCCGCAGCCCTGTCGCCATGGCCACGCCCAGCCAATCTTTTCTCCTTCATCATCCAAGTGCAGATATATTTTGCTTCAACCATGGTTCATTTTTGCTACGACCGGTGACAGGAATCGCTACAACCATTCATGTCGACAGTCACGGCGCCGACCACGATTTGATTCAACCTTCGTCGGGTTTTGCCGGGAGTAGCAAGACGTGGCACCGGTTGTAGCTTTTCCCGTTGTCGATTGCAGCAAAAAATCACGTGCAGCTCCTTGCCGTCAACCCGTCGTAGCCTCGCCGTCATAACCATTGTTGGCTCTAGCTTGAAGCTTTTTTCATGGTCGGTTGAAGCTTTTTTCGTAGCTGCTTCCAGCTTTTCCATGAGGATTGAAGCTTTTCTGTCATGCCTGTTGAAGCTTTTTTCTCCATCGGTTGGAACTTATACTAGGCCGGTTGAAGCTTTTTTCCATGTCCGTTTGCACCAATTCGTTGCCGTTGCCGTCGCAGGTCGCGGTCTTCCCCACATATGATGGATGTAGCAAAAATCCCGCCGGTAGTAGCAAAATCTTAGGACGGTTGCAACAAAAAAAGGCACCGCGCTAGTAGGTCGCACACCCGCCGTGATGAATGTAGCAAAATCCGGCGCCGGTAGTAGCAAAAAAAGACGACGGTTGCAGCTTCTATCTCAGCTGGTTGTAGCTTTCA
>NW_025269616.1:0-1426 GCF_018294505.1 Triticum aestivum | reverse complement strand
CGTTTTATTGCTCGATGCACTACATGTCAAAAAGCTAAGTCACGACTCAATCCTCATGGTTTATATATGCCTTTGCCTGTACCTAGTGTTCCTTGGGAGGATATATCTATGGACTTTGTTTTAGGTTTACCTCGAACAAAGAAGGGGAGGGATAGCATATTTGTTGTCGTGGATAGATTCTCGAAAATGGCACACTTTATACCATGTCATAAAAGCGATGATGCTGTTAATGTTGCTGATTTGTTCTTTCGTGAAATTATTCGCTTGCATGGTGTGCCAAATACTATTGTTTCAGATCGTGATACTAAATTTCTTAGCCACTTTTGGAGATGTTTATGGGCTAAGTTGGGGACTAAACTGCTTTTTAGTACTGCTTGTCACCCCCAAACTGATGGACAAACTGAAGTAGTCAATAGAACGTTGTCTACTATGCTTAGGGCTGTTTTGAAGAATAATAAGAAAAAGTGGGAGGAATGCTTGCCTCATATTGAATTTGCTTATAATCGTTCATTGCATTCTACTACTAAGATGTGCCCTTTTGAAGTTGTGTATGGTTTCCTACCTCGTGCACCTATTGATTTGTTGCCTCTTCCATCTTCGGAGAAGGTTAATTTTGATGCTAAACAACGTGCTGAATTGATTTTAAAAATGCATGAGTTAACTAAGGAAAACATCGAGCGTATGAATGCTAAATATAAACTTGCTGGAGATAAGGGTAGAAAACATGTTGTGTTTGCACCTGGAGATCTTGTTTGGTTACATTTGCGTAAGGATAGATTTCCTGATTTGCGCAAATCAAAGCTAATGCCACGTGCTGATGGTCCCTTTAAGGTGTTAGAGAAAATAAATGATAATGCATATAAACTTGAGCTGCCTGCAGATTTTGGGGTTAGTCCCACTTTTAACATTGCAGATTTGAAGCCTTATTTGGGTGAGGAAGATGGACTTCCGTTGAGGACGACTTCATTTCAAGAAGGGGAGGATGATGAGGACATCAATACAATTGTTACACCCATAGCCCCTGCTGCTATACATACTGGACCAATTACTAGAGCTCGTGCACGCCAACTAAATTACCAGGTACTTTCGTTTCTTGGTAATGATTCTAATGTTCATGAGAATATGATGCTGCCTAAATTGGATACATTTGTTTTGCTTACAAATGAAGGGCCTAGCTTGGAGAAGGATGAACATTGGAGCAAGAACAAGCATGGAGATGATGGCATGCGCAAGGGGAACAAGAACGGAGTTACAAGTGATGATTTCAGGACTTTGAAGCCACCATAATGGGTGCATGAAGCCTTGGACGAAATATACAAGATGCCACTTCATAAATTTCGTCCCGAGGCTATTTTAGGTGCTGCGTCACCTTATTATTGGGCCAGGCCCATGTAATTTCGAAATACATAAGTATAGGCTATTTTTA
>NW_025269615.1:0-1426 GCF_018294505.1 Triticum aestivum | reverse complement strand
GGGGATGAGCGGATATTCTATAAATGCGAGAATTAACCGTAGGGGTATTCAAGTGACAAGAACAGCAAGGCAGTAAGCTCAAGGGATTATCGAAACCACGACGAGTTTTTCAGGGTATCTTGTAATAACAAGACCAACTGGGGATGATATAAGAATAACAACTGTAAGTAGTTACCCATAAGGGTTGACGGTGGAAGGGGAATTGCAAACGCGATGAACACAAGTTCTCGGCCTAACAGCGGAAAGTATCTTCAGGGTCTTCACGTGCAGCAGACGATCATCAATAATAAGGGGCTCTCCGGGTGAAAATGATAACGAGATCCTAATGTTAGATTTAGTAAGATTCATTTAACCCGAATAGAAAAGATGTCAGAGTCCCAGAGTAAAGGTCGAGGAGTAAAAGATCCTAATACCACCCAATGGCGACGTGGGCCCATGGGCCGCACAGCCATGTTAGTAAAAGTTTTGTAAAGTCTAGACTCGACTTCGGCCAAGGAGTGTGGAAGGGGGATTCCTACAGGCAGTCGGCTCTGATACCAACTTGTGACGCCCCCGATTTAATCGTACACTAATCATGCACGCAAATGTGTACGATCAAGATCAGGGACTCACGGGAAGATATCACAACACAACTCTACAAATAAAATAAGTCATACAAGCATTATAATACAAGCCAGGGGCCTCGAGGGCTCGAATACAAGTGCTCGATCATAGACGAGTCAGCGGAAGCAACAATATCTGAGTATAGACATAAGTTAAACAAGTTGCCATAAGATGGCTAGCACAAACTGGGATACAGATCGAAAGAGGCGCAGGCCTCCTGCCTGGGATCCTCCTAAACTACTCCCGGTCATCATCAGCGGGCAGCACGTAGTAGTAGGCACCTCCAGTGTAGTAGGGGTCGTCGTCGACGGTGACGTCTGGCTCCCGGACTCCAGCATCTGGTTGCGACAACCAGATAGAATGGAAAGGGGAAAAAAGGGGGGAGAAAGCAACCGTGAGTACTCATCCAAAGTACTCGCAAGCAAGGAACTAAACTACATATGCATGGGTATATGTGTAAGGAGGCCATATCAGTGGACTGAACTGCAGAAAGCCAGAATAAGAGGGGGATAGCTAGTCCTATCGAAGACTACGCTTCTGGCAGCCTCCGCCTTGCAGCATGTAGAAGAGAGTAGATGGAAGTCCTCCATGTAGCATCTCCAAGTAACATCTCCAAGTAGCATCTCGAGTAGCATAATCCTACCCGGCGATCCTCTCCTCGTCGCCCTGCGGAAAAGCGATCACCGGGTTGTATCTGGCACTTGGAAGGGTGTGTTTTATTAAGTATCCGGTTCTAGTTGTCATAAGGTCAAGGTACAACTCCAAGTCGTCCTGTTACCGAAGATCACGGCTATTCGAATAGATTAACTTCCCTGCAGGGGTG
>NW_025269614.1:0-1426 GCF_018294505.1 Triticum aestivum | reverse complement strand
TTGTGGTCAGGTCTTGAGTCTCACTCAATACTCACACCTTGTAACAAAGCCAAGAACTCCTTCTTTGCTGATCTATTTTGAACTCTTTCAAAATCATGTCAAGGTGTGCTGTCTTTTGAAAGTATCATCAGGCGTCTTGATCTATCTCTATGGATCTTGATGCCCAATATGTAAGTAGCTTTATCCAGGTCTTCCTTTGAAAAACTCCTTTCAAACAACCATTTATGCTTTCCAGAAATTTTACATCATTTCGGATCAACAATATGTCATTCACATATACTTATCAGAAATGTTGTAGCGCTCCCACTCACTTTATTGTAAATACAAGTTTCTAACAAACTTTGTATAAACCCAAAAACTTTGATCACCCCATCAAAGCGTATATTCTGACTCCGAGATGCTTGCTCTAATCCATAGAAGGATCGCTGGAGCTAGCATACCTTTTAGCATCCTTAGGATCGACAAAACCTTTCTGATTGTATCACATACAACCTTTCCTTACGAAAACTGGTAAGGAAACTTGTTTTGACATCCATCTGCCAGATTTCATAAATGTAGCTAATGCTAACATGATTCCGACGGACCTAAGCATCGCTACGGATGAGAAAAACTCATCGTAGTCAACTCCTTGAACTTGTGAAAATACTCTTTGCCACAAGTCGAGCTTCATAGACGGTAACATTACCGTCCACGTCCGTCTTCTTCTCAAAGATCCATTTATCTCGGATTTCATGGCTCTTAACCATTTGTCGGAATATGGGCCCACCATCGCTTCTCCATAGCTCGTAGGTTCAGTATTGTCCAACAACATGATATCTCAGACAGGATCACGTACCACTCTGAAGTAGCACGCATCCTCGTCGTCCTACGAGGTTTGGTAGTGACTTGATCCGAAGTTTCATGATCACTATCATAAGCTTTCACTTCAATTGGTGTAGGTGCCACAGGAACAACTTCCTGTGCCCTGCTACACACTAGTTGAAGTGACGGTTCTATAACCTTATCAAGTCTCCACCATCCTCCCACTCAATTCTTTCGAGAGAAACTTTTCCTCGAGAAAGGACTCGTTTCTAGAAGCAATTACTTTTGCTTCCAGATCTGAAACAGGAGGTATACCCAACTGTTTTGGGTTTTCTATGAAGATGTATTTATCCGCTTTGGGTTCGAGCTTATCAGCTTGAAACTTTTTCACATAAGCTGCGCAGCCCCAAACTTTTAAGAAACGACAACTTAGGTTTCTCTAAACGGTGTCGTCTCAACGGAATTGCGTGGTGCCCCTTTTAAAGTGAATGCGGTTGTCTCTAATGCCTAACCCATAAACGATAGTGGTAATTTGATAAGAAACATCATGGTATGCACCATATCCAATAGGGTGCAGTTATGATGTTCGGACACACCATCACACTATGGTGTTCCAGGCGGTATT
>NW_025269613.1:0-1426 GCF_018294505.1 Triticum aestivum | reverse complement strand
TCAACCCTATCTCTTGTTTCCCCACACATACGGACTCTAAAAATAGCCTATACTTATGTATTTCGAAATTACATGGGCCTGGCCCAATAATAAGGTGACGCAGCACCTAGAATAGCCTCGGGACGAAATTTATGAAGTGGCATCTTGTATATTTCGTCCAAGGCTTCATGCACCCATTATGGTGGCTTCAAAGTCCTGAAATCATCACTTGTAACTCCGTTCTGGTTCCCCTTGCGCATGGCATCATCTCCATGCTTGTTCTTGCACCAATGTCCATCCTTCTCCAAGCTAGGCCCTTCATTTGTAAGCAAAACAAATGTATCCAATTTAGGCAGCATCATATTCTCATGAACATTAGAATCATTACCAAGAAACGAAAGTACCTGATAATTTAATTAGCGTGCGCGAGCTCCAGTAATTGGTCCAGTATGTAGCAGTAGGGGCCGTGGGTGTAACAATGGTATAGATGTCCTCATCAAAAATGAAGTACTTTCAAGGACTGCCATAGAATGGACCGATGTTCACTAAAACGGTCATAACTCTGACAGTCGGAGTTCGTGTCGGACCCACAAGTACTAAAACTGCTCGCGATGAACTTGCGAATCCAGAAAGTGATCCCCGCTTGCGCCAGGAGGCCCGGAGTACCCTCAAATTCGGTATTAAGCAGGACTTTTTGGCCCTGAAAGTCAAATAACATCATTCGCCGCTGTTTTTCTGACAAGTTTCTGAACGCATTGGCACTTCCTTTTGAAGGAAATTCGAGAGATTTTGTTATTTATAGACATTAGCCCCCCTGGTAGGGACAAAGTTAGCGTTTTGCAGATGCTCTATGATCTGGGTAATCTCATTTGGCCGTAAATTGAAGAAAATCCAGTGGCTATATGCCTTATTCTCCTTGTTTTCGTCGGATGGCATGCTGTAGCTCATGCGGGTGAAAGCGAATAATAAAAGGACATTCTTGGCATCGATCAATATATATGTGGAAACAATCTCCACTATAGAGGATAAGAAATTTCGGGGCGGTCGGGCAAAAAGCGTCACGGGAAAATGAATTACTTTCAAGGACTGCCATAGAATGGACCGATGTTCACTAAAACAGTCATAACTTTATTATTCAGAGTCCTTGTGGGACCCACAAGTACTCAAACATCTCGCGGCGAGCGTGAGAATCCCAAAAATACACCCCGCTTGCACCAGGAGGCCCGGAGTACCCTCAAATTTGGCCTTAAGAAGGAATTTTTGGCCCTGAAAGTCAAAGAACATCATTTGCCGCTGTGTTTTTGGACAAGTTTTTGAACTCATTGGCACTTCCTTTTGAAGGAAATTCGAGAGATTTTGCTATTTATAGACATTAGCCCCCCTGGTAGGGACAAAGGTAGCTTTTTGCAGATGCTCTATGATCTGGGCAATCTCATTTGGCCGTAAA
>NW_025269612.1:0-1426 GCF_018294505.1 Triticum aestivum | reverse complement strand
AGTCCAGGTTTATCGCCTATCCAGGTTCCATCCGCAGGGAGTCCGGCCGAGGTTTCCCATACGGCCCCGAACAATGTGAACAGGGTTCCCGAGATACCTAACGGGTATTCGGTACACCGTGCCACGTACCTACCGCATCACAGCCCACCCCTACGGTCAGCGCTGTCCACGGCCTCCAGTAGGCTACAAACACCAGAAACTACTTGCAACTCCTGGACGGAGAACTAGGGTGAATAAGAAGCCGAGAGGGTCCATTGGTTTCGGGCCCAATGCATGGTAGTAGCTGATTCTTAAATCACACATACAGATCTCAGTGCTTAAGGTCGGCTTCAATGAAACAACCCACCATGTACTCCTACATGGCCTCTCATCGATACCTTTACCAAATCGTGTTCACCACACCACTCTCATTACCGACATAAACATTTCACTCTAGCCCATCACCCAGATGAACCAAACCTGACACGACTCTAAGCATAGCAGGCATAGCAAGGTAGGAACAACACATACATATGGCTCAAACAACTCCTACACATGCTAGTGGGTTTCATCTAGTTACTGTGGCAATGACAGGTCATGCAGAGGAAATGGGTTCAACTACCATAGCACACAGCAGTTTGAAACGCGTTGTCTTAATGCAGTAAAAGAGAGCAGGAGCGAGAACATGGGATTGTATCGATATGATCAAATGGTTGGTTGCTTGCCTGACGGGTCGGTGCACTGGTATTGCTCTTCGTCGGGGTTATCACGGTACTCCTCGGGGGCAGAACCTGCCGCAGAGAGCACCGATACACAAACATTACCAAACAGTATGCAACAATATGATGCATGCATGAGACATGGCAAAATGAGTGTATTGGGCTAATGCAACTAGGAACAGATGGGTTTGAACTAATTTGAACCATTGATTCAAAGTTCAAACTCATAAGTTGCCATTTAAGGTGTTTTATCTTGTTCTGTGATAATCAGTAGGTTAGCTTGTTTAAACATGCATGAAACCAGTACAGATGAAAAGATTGGATTTTTCTGATCATTTTTCATATATAATTTGTCCAATTTGGAGTTACAGAATAAAAGTTATGAATTTTTGAAGTTTAAATAATATTCTGGAATTTCCTGTGTAAAAATAATTCCAGTAATTAAATTACTGCGTCAGCACTACGTCATGATGACGTCAGTGGTCAACGGGCTGGTCCAGGTCAAACTGACCAGTGGGTCCCGCATGTCAGTATTCAATTAGTTTAACTAAATTAGATTTAAACTAACTGGATTAATTAACAGAGGGGGCCCCACATGTCATAGACCCAGGGGGTCAACCGGGGCCCACCCGTGGTCAAAGTCAGAGTCAAACACGCCGGCGTCTAGCCGCCGGCGAGCCCGACGCGGCGGCGAAAGTGCTTTTTGCCATTCCGGCAACCAAATGGAC
>NW_025269611.1:0-1427 GCF_018294505.1 Triticum aestivum | reverse complement strand
CAAGTGGTATCAGTTTTCAGGTTGCTCGGTGAGAATTTCCAGTTTTCCGAGATTAGTTTTATTTTCTTACCTATTGTCCAAGAAAAAGCCACAAAAAAGAGTTAGATCTATTCATCCTTTGTCCAAGCCAGTCTGAGCCTTTGTAATTTTCTTTTCATTGCTTGCATAGTTGAATTATCGGTTGCATCGTCGTGTCGAGTTGCTGGTCTTAGTGTCTAGTTCGTTTAGAGTTTCGAGTTCTGTTCACATTAGTCACGCCACCGCTGCATCATTATCTCTTCCGCTGTCCACCACCCATCCATCAATTTCCACCACGTGCTACCCATCATTCATTGTCATAATAATAGTTGAGATCGTTCACATCTTCACTTGATCCAATCTGCATCTTATCTAGTTTGTTTTGGAAAGAGGGAGAAAAAAAAGAGAGAAAAAAAACAAGAGAAAAAAAGGAGAAAAAAAGTCAGAGAAAAAAAAAGGAGAGAAAGAAAAAAAAGTGTGAGGAAAAAAAAAAGAGAGAAGAAAAAAAAAACAAAAAAATCGGCACAAACTTTTTCAGAGGAAAGTTGGAGACAAAGTTGTTGATATATCCTGCTTGGCTGTTGTTTCACCTCATTATCTTTACTGCCGTTGTGATCTTCATTTATATCTTGTTGTCCAGAGCTACTTAGTGTCCTTCATTGATGCTAGTTGTGCTACGACGTGACCTTATTAGTGTTCTAGGCTCGCGTCTCTAGTCCGGTCTAGCCTAGGACCAGCACAGTACCGTCGTTGAGCGTTTATTCAACATTGCATCTTTGAATTGATTATTGCTAATCTTTTGCTACCATATATAGCCAACCCAGCTCCACATACTTCTACACCGTGTATACGTACGCTCCCCTGGCAATCGCTTTACTCAATATTCGGAGTTACTTGACACCGCTGGTTGCCGATCACCGCCTGCTGCATGGTAAGAACTTGTAAGACATTGATATTTGCTTTACTGTGAGCGTTTTACCACCACATCCTAGTAGTTTAGGAACATTATTTTTGGGTTTTGTTTCTTGTTCTACTAATCATGACAGGATCCAGAGTCAATTCATGGGCTTTGTCGATCGCGGGAGACGTGCCACCACCTTTGCAAATACCACAACCGTCACGAGAGGTGCACAAACATCCAAATGCACATGATCAGGTTAATGTATCTATACCACCATTTAATGGCCGTTTTAAACCTGCTTTATATATTGAATGGGAGTTCGACATAAAAAATATATTTGCTTCCCATAATTTCGATGAACATAAAAAGGTTAAGGTTGCGGTTGGTTCTTTCACTGGTTATGCTTTGGTTTGGTGGAGTGAATATTGTCGGTTACACCCTGATTATATACCTACTACTTGGGATGATTTGAAACTTGCCATGCGACATACTTTCGTCCCTGCTTATT
>NW_025269610.1:0-1427 GCF_018294505.1 Triticum aestivum | reverse complement strand
TAGAATCATAAATGATGTTAGAGGTGTGGGAAACCACGCTTCTATGGTTCAAACTCAATTAGAACAAGTTGCTAAATCTCAAAGAGAATTGCTTGATGAAATGAATAATAATATTAATGATCATGCTGTTAGAGTAATGACTAGAGGAGGTAAAATGACTCAGGAACCACGTTATCCCGAGGGACACCCAAAAAGAATTGAACAAGACTCTCAAAGAGTAAACACTGATGTGCCTAGTCCTTCTAAAAAGAAGAAAAAGAAGAAGAAAAATGATAGGACTTTGCAAGCCTCTAGTGAACCTGAAGTAGAAAAACCTCCTGATAATGATAATGAAGTTTCTATCTCTGATGCTGAAACTCAATCTGGTAGTGAACACTCACCTTCTGATAATGAAAAAGTTAATGATGAGTTTCATGAAGACACTCAAACAAATAATAAAGAACTAGACAACGATGTTGAGATAGAGCCAGCAGTCGATCTTGATAACCCACAACCCAAAAATAAAAGATATGATAAAGGGGACTTTGTTGCTAGGAAGCATGGGAAGGAAAAAGAACCATGGGTTAAAAAACCTATGCCCTTTCAACCTAAGTCAACTAAAAAGAAAGATGATGAAGAATTTGAACGCTTTGCTGAAATGATTAGACCAGTCTTTTTGCGTACTCGCTTGACTGATATCTTGAAAATGCCTCCTTATGCAAAGTATATGAAAGACATCATCACCGACAAGAGAAAAATACTGGAAGCTAAAATCTCCACCATGCTTGCTAATTATACTTTTAAGTATGGAGTACCTAAAAAACTTGGAGATCCGGGAATCCCAACTATACTTTGCTCCATCAAAAGAAATTATGTGAAAACTGCTTTATGTGATTTAGGAGCTGGTGTTAGTGTTATGCCTTTCTCTTTTATATAAAAGACTTGATTTGAATAAACTCACACCTACTAAAATATCTTTGCAAATGGCTGATAAATCAACTGCCATACCTATCGGTATTTGTGAGGATGTGCCCGTTGTTGTTGCTAATGTTACTATCTTGACTGTCTTTGTTATACTTGAGATGCCCGAGGACGACAACATGTCGATTATTCTTGGTAGACCCTTTTTGAATACTGAAGGGGTTGTTATTGATTGCAATAAAAGCAAGGTCACTTTTCATATCAATGGTAATGAGCATACCGTGCACTTTCCGAAGAAACAATTCCAAGTGAATGGTATTAATGTTATTGAAAAATCTCCGACAATCACTATTGGAAGTTTTCAACTACCTCTACCTACTGTTAAAAATAAATATGAAATGCTTATTGTTGGGGACATTCATATCCCCGTTGAGGTAACTTAGTGATTTACGAAAGTTCTTTGGTTTCATGCTAATTGAAAGTGGTTGTTAATAAGACTTGATCAACCTTATTAATGGATCATTTTT
>NW_025269609.1:0-1427 GCF_018294505.1 Triticum aestivum | reverse complement strand
AGAAAACCGAGTAACTTGCCACCAGGAACTCCAAATGTGCACTTTGATGGATTGAGCTTGATATGATACCTTCTGAGGTTGGCAAATGTTTCGGCGAGGTCAGCGAGCAGGTCGGAACCTTTTCGTGACTTGACAACAATATCATCCATATAAGCTTCCACATTCCGACTGATTTGGGTGAGTAGACACTTCTGAATCATTCGCATAAATGTGGCTCCGGCATTCTTGAGGCCGAATGGCATGGTGATATAGCAGAAGCACCCGAATGGAGTGATGAAAGCTGTTTTTACCTCATCGGGCCCGTACAGACGGATCTGGTGGTACCCGGAGTAAGCATCTAAAAAAGACAACCTCTCGCATCCCGCGGTCGAGTCAACAATTTGATCTATGCGGGGGAGAGGAAAGTGATCTTTCGGGCAGGCCCGGTTGATGTGCTTGAAATCAATGCACATTCGGAGCGACTTGTCCTTCTTAGGAACCATGACGACATTAGCGAGCCACTCGGAGTGTTATATCTCTCGGATAAATCCTGCCGCCAACAGTCGAGCCACTTCTTCACCGATGGCCTTTCTCTTCTGGACGGCGGACCGCCGAAGATGCTCTTTGACTGGTTTTGCAGACGGGTCGACTCTTAGGCGATGCTCAGCCAGTCCCCTGGGAACACCTGGCATGTCAGCGGGCTTCCATGCAAAAATGTCCCAGTTCTCACGGAGGAACTGGATGAGCGCTTCTTCCTATTTTGGGTCGAGTGTTGTGGAGATGTGGGTCGGAGCTGCTTCGGGGTCGGTCGGGTGAATGTGAACAGGCTTCGTCTCACCAGACGACTGGAAAGCAGACTCTGTGGCGGGCTTCTTGGATCGCAGCAAGTCACTCGGATCTGCGTTTTGCTTGTATTCTTCGAACTCGACCGCTGTTACTTGGGAATCGGCAATCTTGGAGCCCTTCTGAAAGCACTCCTCTGCCTTTTTCCTATCACCGGTGACAGTGATCACACCTTTGGGACCGGGCATCTTCAATTTGAGGTACACGTAACATGGTCGAGCCATGAACCGTGCATAGGCTGGTCTCCCCAAAATGGCATGATATGCACTTTGAAAATCCACGACCTCAAACGTCAACTTTTCTTTGCGAAAATGCTTCGAGTCACCAAACACTACGTCCAAAGCTATCTGGCCGAGTGACTCGGCCTTCTTCCCTGGTATGACTCCATGGAAGCTCATGTTACTAGTGCTCAGTCGGGACATCGGAATGCCCATACCTTTCAATGTGTCTGCATACAATAAGTTCAGCCCACTTCCACCATCCATCAGCACCTTTGTCAGTCGAGTGCCTTCGACAACTGGATCGACCACCAAAGCTTGCCTCCCGGGGGTGGCAATATGAGTCGGGTGATCAGATTGGTCGAATGTGATGGGTGTTTGAGACCA
>NW_025269608.1:0-1427 GCF_018294505.1 Triticum aestivum | reverse complement strand
GGGGGGGGGGCGAGAGGAGGAATCGTGCGATGTAGACGCACGCATCGTGCGGCTGGGGCTGACCGGCTGAATCGTTCGGCTGGTACGCCGGCGCGTATTGGTGCCCAATAAATATCCATCAGGGCCGGCTTGAGAGAGGGGCATACGAACTCAGACGAGACTTGCCTGAGCCCCACGCGTGCGCCCATCCGTACTCCCGCGTACGTGGCTTAATTTGATTGGAACAAAATAAGGTCCGGGCCCACCCTGTTAAAATCAGAGGGATGATTAGATTAGGAAGGAAAAAGGAAAAAAACAACTGTAGGATGAATTGGGAGCTTGGATGGGAGCATGGGGAGGGAGTAGGCAAGCCGGATCCTACGAACTCAATGTAGAGGAGCTACGGTAGGACGGCTCGTGATATGTCACGGGAAAAACCAAAATTGTTCAAGCTTTAATTGGCACCAAATACCAAAATTTCCTAATACTAAGAATACTAGGCCCGTAAGGGTTCCCTTTTTCTAGTTTTTCCGGAATTCTTTTTACGCCCCTGAGAAAATGACGCGTGTGACGGGAGCTTTCCTTGTCGTTCCTATTTTTTAGCTACCTAGATGTTGCACGTTTTTTTACCATGTCTTTCTTTGTGTTGAATGGAAGGGTCACGCCAGTTTCCTTTCATGTGTTCCGATCGTACATGTCCATCGCTGTTTTGATTTTGGTTCCTTCCTTTGCCACGTTACAATTTTTACACCGGTTTTAGTTTTTTTACTATGGAAGATGGGTCCGGTCGGGACACGTAACTTCTCAAAACTCCAGTCCAATCTCATGTCGTCCCGTATCTTCTCTCTAGAAAACTCCAGTCCAATCTCATGTCCTCTTCATCGCTATTGTAGATCTATAATTTGTCTCTCCCTCATCCCGACACAACACAACCGCCGCCTCCTCGTCCCACCACCAAGCTTCAAAATTCTCTCCCGTCGCACCCACCACAAGCAGAGGCCATGACGGAGGAGAGGAAAGGAAGGCGGCGTAGTCCCACCAACAAGCTCCAAAATTCTCTCCCGTCGCCCCCACCACGATCAAAGGCCATGACGGAGGAGAGGAAGGAAGGCGGCGTACCTCCGCGCGGTAGGCTAAACTCAGGTCGCGGCTGCACATCGTCGACGTTGCCGTCATCTTGGGCCAATGCGATTGCTCTCGACCACGAGCTCGCGGCCTCACGTCGTTCAGGTGCTGGAGTCCCGGCGTCCCCGTTGTTCAAGTGTGCCACATGCTCGACGCTGCGAGCCACCCCGCGCCTCGACCTTTCGCCTGCCCAGATCGCCGACGCCCGCCATCGCATGCCACCAGAGCCGACCACCCACGGCGTCGCCGGGAGTTGCCGCCTTGGCTAAGCGAGCGCTGAAGCTGACACAAGGAGGTGCTCCAACACCTTATCGCTCCGTCCT
>NW_025269607.1:0-1427 GCF_018294505.1 Triticum aestivum | reverse complement strand
GCGTCTTCCACCACCACCACCCGCTGCACCTAACGCACCTCTCCAACAACAACAACAACGACTACCTCCACGTCGCGAAACAGACCTCCGCCGAGCAATCCGTGTTCCTCTTGCGTTTGGCCAAACTGTTGGTGCTGCTGTTGATACTTCTGTGGCTCCTGCTGCTGATGCGGAGGAGGATGATTATGTGGGAGATTATGAGGATGAGGTTGATCAAAATCAGCACTACGTGCAGCCACCTGTACCACCACCAGCAGGTCGACCTCAGGTATATATTCGTAATGGTAGGCCTGCACCACCACCTCAGGTACGAGATGATGTCCATATTCCTAAACTGAAATTGAATATTCCACCATTTGAGGGTAGATATGTTCCTGATATATATCTTACTTGGGAGTTAGAAACTGAACAACAATTTACATGTTTACAATATCCCGAGGAGAGACGAGTTGGTGCTGCTGTTTGTGCTTTCACTAGTTTTGCATGTGTATGGTGGTCTGAACATTGTAGATTATATCCTATTCCAACTACTTGGGCTGCTTTGAAAACTGCTATGCGTACGCGTTGGGTTCCACCATATTATCAACGTGAATTGCTTCAAAAATTGCAGCGTTTAAGACAAGGGAAAAATTCTGTAGAAGAATATTATCAGGAATTACAAACTGGCATGATTAGATGTGGTATTGTTGAGGAGAATGAAGCTATGCTTGCACGTTTTCTGGGTGGATTAAATAGAGAGATTCAGACCATTCTAGACTATAAGGAGTATACTAATATCACTTGTTTATTCCATCTTGCTTGTAAAGCTGAACGTGAAGTGCAGGATCGACAAGCATTGGGGCGAACTAACTTTTCTGCAGGCCGACCTTCATCATGGACACCACGTGCATCTTCTACTTCAACTGCACCAGCACCTCCATCCGGTGCCACCTCCAGCCGTTGATGAGGACATCAATACAATTGTTACACCCACAGCCCCTGCTGGTATACATACTGGACCAATTACTAGAGCTCGTGCACGCCATCTAAATTACCAGGTACTTTCGTTTCTTGGTAATGATTCTAATGTTCATGAGAATATGATGCTGCCTAAATTGGATACATTTGTTTTGCTTACAAATGAAGGGCCTAGCTTGGAGAAGGATGAACATTGGAGCAAGAACAAGCATGGAGATGATGGCATGCGCAAGGGGAACAAGAACGGAGTTACAAGTGATGATTTCAGGACTTTGAAGCCACCATAATGGGTGCATGAAGCCTTGGACGAAATATACAAGATGCCACTTCATAAATTTCGTCCCGAGGCTATTTTAGGTGCTGCGTCACCTTATTATTGGGCCAGGCCCATGTAATTTCGAAATACATAAGTATAGGCTATTTTTAGAGTCCGTATGTGTGGGGAAACAAGAGATAGGGTTGATTTCGGA
>NW_025269606.1:0-1427 GCF_018294505.1 Triticum aestivum | reverse complement strand
AAACAAGTTAGACGTCCTCTACTTTGTTGTTGCATGTTTTACGTGGCTGCTACGGGCTTAAGTAAGAACCAATCTCACCTACGCATCAAAACCACAACGATAGTTTGTCAAATAGACTCCGTTTTAACCTTCGCAAGGACCGGGCGTAGCCATACTTGGTTCAACTAAAGTTGGAGAGGCAGTCGCCCGCAAGCCATCTCTGTGCAAAGCACGTCGAGGGAACCGGTCTCGCGTAAGCGTACGCGTAAGGTTGGTCCGGGTCGTCTCGTCCAACAATACCGCCGAACCAAAATATGACATGCTGGTAGGCAGTATGACTTGTATCGTCCACAACTCACTTGTGTTCTACTCGTGCATAT
Organism: Triticum aestivum; assembly: GCF_018294505.1. NCBI lineage: Eukaryota > Viridiplantae > Streptophyta > Magnoliopsida > Poales > Poaceae > Triticum > Triticum aestivum. The sequence goes on along the minus strand of NW_025269606.1, from coordinate 1,068 downwards.
AACATCAACATCATTAACCTAGGCTCGGATGCCACTGTTGGGTTTCGTAGTAATTTCAAAAAATTTCCTACACGCACACAGGATCATGTGATGCATAGCAACGAGAGGAGAGTGTTGTCTACGTACCCAACGCAGACCGACTGCGGAAGCGATGACACGACGTAGAGGAAGTAGTCGTACGTCTTCACGATCCAACCGATCAAGCACCGAAACTACGGCACCTCCGAGTTCGAGCACACGTTCAGCTCGATGACGATCCCCGGACTCCGATCCAGCAAAGTGTCGGGGAAGAGTTCCGTCAGCACGACGGCGTGGTGACGATCTTGATGAACTACAGCAGCAGGGCTTCGCCTAAACTCCGCTACAGTATTATCGAGGAATATGGTGGCAGGGGACACCGCACACGGCTAAGGAATCGATCACGTGGATCAACTTGTGTCAACTTGTGTGTTTAGAGGTGCCCCTGCCTCCGTATATAAAGGAGTAGAGGGGGGAAGGCTGGCCGGCCATAGAGGGAGGCGCAGGAGAGTCCTACTCCCTCTGGGAGTAGGATTCCTCCCCCCAATCCTAGTCCAACTAGGATTCCTCGGAGGGGAAGGGAGAGAGGGGGGCCGGCCACCTTCTCCTAGTCCTAATAGGACTAGGGGAGGGGGAAGAGGCGCAGCCACCTTGGGCTGACCCTTTCTCCTTTCCACTAAGGCCCATGAAGGCCCATATGGCTCCCGGGGGGTTCCGGTAACCTCCCGGTAACCCGGTAAAATCCCGATTTCACCCGGAACACTTCCGATGTCCAAACATAGGCTTCCAATATATCAATCTTTACGTCTCGACCATTTCGAGACTCCTCGTCATGTCCGTGATCACATCCGGGACTCCGAACAACCTTCGGTACATCAAAATGCATAAACTCATAATATAACTGTCATCGTAACCTTAAGCGTGCGGACCCTACGGGTTCGAGAACAATGTAGACATGACCGAGACATGTCTCTGGTCAATAACCAATAGCGGGACCTGGATGCCCATATTGGCTCCTACATATTCTACGAAGATCTTTATCGGTCAGAC
>NW_025269605.1:0-1427 GCF_018294505.1 Triticum aestivum | reverse complement strand
AATGGTGGTTGTGCCTGTTTTCTTGTATCACGGCTGGAGGTGGCACCGGATGGAGGTGCTGGTGCAGTTGAAGTAGAAGATGCACGTGGTGTCCATGATGAAGGTCGGCCTGCAGAAAAGTTAGTTCGCCCCAATGCTTGTCGATCCTGCACTTCACGTTCAGCTTTACAAGCAAGATGGAATAAACGAGTGATATTAGTATACTCCTTATAGTCTAGAATGGTCTGAATCTCTCTATTTAATCCACCCAGAAAACGTGCAAGCATAGCTTCATTCTCCTCAACAATACCACATCTAATCATGCCAGTTTGTAATTCCTGATAATATTCTTCTACAGAATTTTTCCCTTGTCTTAAACGCTGTAATTTTTGAAGCAATTCACGTTGATAATATGGTGGAACCCAACGCGTACGCATAGCAGTTTTCAAAGCAGCCCAAGTAGTTGGAATAGGATACAATCTACAATGTTCAGACCACCATACACATGCAAAACTAGTGAAAGCACAAACAGCAGCAGCAACTCGTCTCTCCTCAGGATATTGTAAACATGTAAATTGTTGTTCAGTTTCTAACTCCCAAGTAAGATATATATCAGGAACATATCTACCCTCAAATGGTGGAATATTCAATTTCACTTTAGGAATATGGACATCATCTCGTACCTGAGGTGGTGGTGCAGGCCTACCATTACGAATATATACCTGAGGTCGACCTGCTGGTGGTGGTGCTGGTGGCTGCTCGTAGATCTGATTTTGATCAACCTCATCCTCATAATCGCCCGCATACTCATCATCCTCCTGGGTACGAGCAACAGCAGTAGCAGGAGCCACAGAAGTATCAACAGCAGCACCAACAGTTTGGCCAAACGCAAGAGGAACACGGCTCGCTCGGCGAAGGTCTATTTCGCGACGTGGAGGTAGACGTTGTTGTTGTTGTTGGAAAGGTGCGTTAGGTGCAGCGGGTGGTGGTGGTGGAAGACGCGCGAGCAATTCATTAAATCTGTTATCGAGCTTTGTTTCGAACGTCTTCTCAAGGCCAGTGATCTTCTCCATGGCCTCTTCAAAATTGTTCAGCACATCTTGCACCTGTTCAGTCATCATTTGCTGAAACTTATCATGAAGCTCCTTGTTCGATAAATTCTCCCAGTCAATCTCGTCGGCTTGTGATCCTGGCATGGTTAGCAGCAATAGAAATACACAAGAATATGATCCTACAGACTACGAACAAGTGGTGGTGGTGGGTGTCACAAATCCGTCAAGCAAAACTCAAATTCTTACCAGTTCTTACCCAGCAACAGGCGGTGATCGGCAACCGTTGTAGTCAAAACTCTCAAAGCTTGGATAGAGCGATTACCAGGGAGAGTCAAACGCACGACGTAGATGTATGTGGAGCTGGGAAGGCTTATAATATGGTAGCAAAAAGGGTCA
>NW_025269604.1:0-1427 GCF_018294505.1 Triticum aestivum | reverse complement strand
CCATCATCATGATCTCCATCATCGTGTCTTCGTGAAGTTGTCTCGCCAACTATTACTTCTACCACTATGGCTAACGGTTAGCAATAAAGTAAAGTAATTATATGACGTTTATGTTGACACGCAGGTCATAAATAAATTAAGAAAACTTCTATGGCTCCTGCCGGTTGTCATACTCATCGACATGCAAGTCGTGATTCCTATTACAAGAACATGATCAATCTCATACATCACATATATCATTCATCACATCCTTTTGGCCATATCACATCACAAAACACTTGCTGCAAAAACAAGTTAAACGTCCTCTAATTGTTGTTGCAAGTTTTTTTTACGTGTCTGCTATAGGTTGCTAGCAAGAACGTTTCTTACCTATGCCAAAACCATAACGTGAATTGCCAATTTCTATTTACCCTTCATAAGGACCCTGCTCATCGAATCCGATCCGACTAAAGTGGGAGAGACAGACACCCGCCAGCCACCTTATGCAACTAGTGCATGTCAATCGGTGGAACCGGTCTCACGTAAGCGTACGTGTAAGGTTGGTCTGGGCCGCTTCATCCCACAATGCCGCCGAATCAAGATAAGACTAGTAACGACAAGTAAATTGACAAAATCGACGCCCACAACTACTTTGTATTCTACTCGTGCATAGAAACTACGCTTAGACCTAGCTCATGATGCCACTGTTGGGTAACGTAGCAGAAATTCAAAATTTTCTACGCATCACCAAGATCAATCTATGGAGTAATCTAGCAACGAGGGAAGGAGAGTGCATCTACATACCCTTGTAGATTGCTAAGCGGAAGCGTTCAAGTGAACGTGGTTGATGGAGTCGTACTCGCCGTGATCCAAATCACCGATGATCCTAGCGCCGAACGGACGGCACCTCCGCGTTCAACACACATGCAGCCCGGTGACGTCTCCCATGCCTTGATCCAGCAAGGAGAGAGGGAGAGGTTGTGGAAGACTCCGTCCAGCAGCAGCACGACGGCGTGGTGATGGTGGAGGAGCGTGGTACTCCAGCAGGGCTTCGCCAAGCACCGCAAGAGACGAGGAGGGAGAAGGGTAGGGCTGCGCCAAGAAGGAGATGTTCTCGTGTGTATGGCAGCCCAAAAACCCCACTATATATAGGGGAAAGGGAGGGGCTGCGCCCCCACCTAGGTTTCCACCCCTAGGGGTGGCGGCCAGCCCTAGATCCCATCTAGGGGGTGGCCAAGGGGGGAGAGAAGGGGGGTGCACCACTAGGTGGGCCTTAGGCCCATCTGAGCCTAGGGTTTCCCCCTTTTCCCTTCTCTCTTCGCCTTGGGCCCTGGTGGGGGAGCGCACCAGCCCACCTGGGGCTGGTCCCCTCTCACACTTGGCCCACGCAGCCCTCTGGGGCAGGTAGCCCCACCTGGTGGACCCCCGGGATCCTCCCGGTAGTCCCG
>NW_025269603.1:0-1427 GCF_018294505.1 Triticum aestivum | reverse complement strand
AACAGGGCCAGGCCCACCTGTCTCCTAGGTGGTCTCAACCTGCCCTGTCGCTCCGCCACAAAGTAACAGTCGAGGGCCGTCGGGAACCCAGGCCCACCTCTACCGGGATGGAGCCACCTGTCCTTTCAGCCCCCTCGTCAGAATCACTTGCGGGTACTCAATGAGCTGACCCGACTTTAGTCACCATCTGTATAGTATGTATGTATGTATAGTATATACCCGTGATCACCTCCCAAGTGATCACGGCCCGATAGTATAGCAAGGCAGACCGACAAGAATGTAGGGCCAATGATGATAAACTAGCATCCTATACTAAGCATTTAGGATTGCAGGTAAGGTATCAACAGATGTAGCGACAATGTCAGGCTATGCATCAGAATAGGATTAACGAAAGCAGTAACATGCTACACTACTCTAATGCAAGCGGTATAGAGGAGAATAGGCGATATCTGGTGATCAAGGGGGGGGCTTGCCTGGTTGCTCTGGCAAGAGAGAGGGGTCGTCAACTCCGTAGTCGAACTGGGCAGCAGCAGCGTCGGTCTCATAGTCTACCGGAGAGAAGAGGGGGGGAGAAATAATGAATACAGAGCAAACAAAGCATCACAAAATATAACAAGGCAATACGCGGTGTTCGGTGTGCCCTAACGCGGTAGTAGGTGATACCGACGAAGGGGGAAGATATCCGGGAAAGTATTCCCGGTGTTCCGTGTTTTCGGGCAGAGGAGCCGGAGGGGGAAAGTTGCGGGTTCGATAGGTTAGGGGTGTGCGGCGGACGAACGGACTGCGTATCCGGAATCGTCCCGTCGTTCTGAGCAACTTTCATGTTGAAAACATTTTAATCCGAGTTACGGATTAAAAGATATGATTTTCTAAAGATTTTATTAACTTCTAGAATTTAATTATTTATTTAATTAATTCGAAAAAATGTATTTATGACGTCAGCATGATGTCATGCTGACGTCAGCAGTCAACAGGGGTTGACAGAGTCAACCCTGACATGTGGGTCCAGTGGGACCCACCTGTCATTCTCTATTTAAATTAATTAGGGTTTAGGTTAATCTAATTACAGTTTAATTAAACTTAACTAGTTAATTAATTTAATTAAACCGGATTAATTAACTTAATTAATTAATTAATTAATAAATAATTTTATTAAATCATTTTAATTTTATTAAGTCATTTTAATTTTATTAATTATATTTATTGTTTTTTTATTTATTTTATTATTCATTATTTATTTATTATTCTTTTTATTTTTATTATTATTATTATTATTTATTTTTCTTTATTTTTTTGCGTTCTGGGGGTGGGGCCCCCATGTCAGTGGCCCCAGGGGGCCTTAACGGGTGCGGGCGCATGGGCGCGCGGGTGCAGGGGGCTACGGGGCGCCCGTTAGCGGGTCGAGCCCCTGACCCAGCGCCGCAGGT
>NW_025269602.1:0-1427 GCF_018294505.1 Triticum aestivum | reverse complement strand
GCGATGCTTAAGTCTGGCCGAATCATGTTAGCTATTGCTGCATTTCATGATTATGAAATCTGGCAAATGGATGTCAAAACTGCATTCTTGAATGGATTTCTGGAAGAAGAGTTGTATATGATGCAGCCAGAAGGTTTTGTTGATCCAAAAGGTGCTAACAAAGTGTGCAAGCTCCAGCGATCCATTTATGGACTGGTGCAAGCATCTCGGAGTTGGAATAAACGCTTTGATAGTGTGATCAAAGCATATGGTTTTATACAGACTTTTGGAGAAGCCTGTATTTACAAGAAAGTGAGTGGGAGCTCTGTAGCATTTCTGATATTATATGTAGATGACATATTATTAATTGGAAATGATATAGAATTTCTGGATAGCATAAAGGGATACTTGAATAAAAGTTTTGCAATGAAAGATCTAGGTGAAGCTGCTTACATATTGGGGATCAAGATCTATAGAGATAGATCAAGACGCTTAATAGGACTTTCACAAAGCACATACCTTGATAAAATTTTGAAAAAGTTCAAAATGGATCAGGCAGAGAAAGGGTTCTTGCCCGTGCTTCAAGGTGTGAAGTTGAGTCAAACTCAATGCCCGACCACAGCAGAAGGTAGAGAAAAATTGAAAGATATTCCCTATGCTTCAGCCATAGGCTCTATCATGTATGCAATGCTGTGTACCAGACCTGACGTATGCTTAGCAATAAGTTTGGCAGGGAGGTACCAAAGTAATCCAGGAGTGGATCACTGGACAGCGGTCAAGAACATCCTGAAATACCTGAAAAGGACTAAGGATATGTTTCTCATATATGGAGGTGACAAAGAGCTAGTCGTAAATGGTTACGTCGATGCAAGCTTTGACACTGATCCGGACAATTCTAAATCGCAAACCGGATACGTGTTTTTATTAAATGGTGGAGCTGTAAGTTGGTGCAGTTTTAAACAAAGCATCGTGGCGGGATCTACATGTGAAGCTGAGTACATAGCTGCTTCGGAAGTAGCAAATGAAGGAGTCTGGATGAAGGAGTTCATTTCCGATCTAGGTGTCATACCTAGTGCATCGGGACCAATGAAGATCTTCTGTGACAATACTGGTGCAATTGCTTTGGCAAAGGAATCCAGATTTCACAAGAGGACCAAGCACATCAAGAGACGCTTCAATTCCATCCGGGACCAAGTCCAAGTGGGAGACATAGAAATTTGCAAGATACATACGGATCTGAATGTTGCAGACCCATTGACTAAGCCTCTCTCACGAGCAAAACATGATCAGCACCAAGACTCCATGGGTGTTAGAATCATTACTATGTAATCTAGATTATTGACTCTAGTGCAAGTGGGAGACTGAAGTAAATATGCCCTAGAGGCAATAATAAAGTTATTATTTATTTCCTCATATCATGATAAATGTTTATTATTCATGCTAGAATT
>NW_025269601.1:0-1427 GCF_018294505.1 Triticum aestivum | reverse complement strand
GATGTGATCGCCGTCGGCACGCTGCCTCTACATTTACCTACGGGATTAGTTTTGAACCTTAATAATTGTTATTTAGTGCCAAGTTTGAGCATGAACATTGTATCTGGATCTCGTTTAATACGAGATGGCTACTCATTTAAGTCTGAGAATAATGGTTGTTCGATTTATATGAGAGATATGTTTTATGGTCATGCTCCGATGGTCAATGGTTTATTCTTAATGAATCTCGAGCGTAATATTACACATGTTCATAGTGTAGATGCCAAAAGATTTAAAGTTGATAACGATAGTCCCACATACTTGTGGCACTGCCGCCTTGGTCACATTGGTGTCAAGCGCATGAAGAAGCTCCATGCCGATGGACTTTTAGAGTCTCTTGATTATGAATCGTTTGACACGTGCGAACCATGCCTCTTGGGCAAAATGACCAAGACTCCATTCTCCGGAACAATGGAGCGAGCAACCAACTTGTTGGAAATCATACATATCGATGTGTGCGGTCCAATGAGCGTTGAGGCTCGCGGAGGATATCGTTATGTTCTCACTCTCACAGATGACTTGAGTAGATATGGGTATGTCTACTTAATGAAACACAAGTCTGAGACCTTTGAAAAGTTCAAGGAATTTCAGAATGAGGTGGAGAATCAACGTGACCGAAAGATAAAATTCTTACGATCAGATCGTGGAGGAGAATACTTAAGTCACGAATTTGGTACACACTTAAAGAAATGTGGAATCGTTTCACAGCTCACGCCACCTGGAACACCTCAGCGAAACGGTGTGTCCGAACGTCATAATCGCACTCTATTGGATATGGTGCGGTCTATGATGTCTCTTACCGATTTACCGCTATCATTTTGGGGATACGCTCTAGAGACAGCTACATTCACTTTAAATAGGGCACCGTCTAAATCCGTTGAGACGACACCGTATGAATTATGGTTTGGAAAGAAACCTAAGCTGTCGTTTCTAAAAGTTTGGGGATGCGAAGCTTATGTCAAGAAACTTCAACCTGAAAAGCTCGAACCCAAGTCGGAAAAATGCGTATTCATAGGATACCCTAAGGAAACTATAGGGTATACCTTCTACTTAAGATCCGAAGGCAAGATCTTTGTTGCCAAAAACGGATGCTTTCTGGAAAAAGAGTTTCTCTCGAAAGAAGTAAGTGGGAGGAAAGTAGAACTCGATGAAGTACTACCTCTTGAGCGGGATAGTGACGCAGCACAGGAAACCGTTCCTGTGATGCCCACACCAACTGAAGAGGAAAACCATGATAATGATCAAGGTACTTCGGATCAAGTTACTGCTGAACTTCGTAGGTCCACAAGGACACGTTCCGCACCAGAGTGGTACGGCAACCCTGTCCTGGAAATCATGTTGTTAGACAACAATGAACCTTCGAACTATGAAGAAGCAATGGCGGGCCC
>NW_025269600.1:0-1427 GCF_018294505.1 Triticum aestivum | reverse complement strand
GGAGAAGGAGGCTGAGTGCCCTGATCACTCGGCGGAGGAGGAGGCGGAGGAGGAGGCGGAGTGCCCTTACTCGCCGGAGGCGTCCAGTTCGGAAGGTTGATGAGCTCCTTCCGCCATAGGCATGGAGTCTTCAGAGCAGAACCCAGCCGAGTCTCCCGTTCACCGGTAGGGTGGTCAAGCCGGAGGTCCTCAAATCTCTCCCTTATTTCATCCACCATCACCCTAGCATAACCTTCTGGAATCGGCCGGCAGTGGTAGGTTGCGCCGGGTTCAGGAGGTAAAACAGAGCCAACAGCCGCCTTGACTATGAAGTTCTGCCATTGCGTCATAAGGTGGCAATGTTGAGACTCCGTGATAGCATCCACGGAGTAGCTAGCAGGAGCCGTCAAGACATGCTCCGGCTGAAGCAGCTCGGTGGACGCCACGCTGCTTCTCCGCTGAGATGGCGGGGTGGCTTCGGGGGTAGTTTGGGCATGTCGATTGGCATCTCGTTCCTCTAGCGCTTGAACCCTTTCGTGCAGCTTCTGAATTTGGGTCTGCTCCACTTTTTTCCTCCTCTCCTGGCTTTTGTAACCGCCTGCGTCCGGAAAACCAGCCTTCCACGGAACGGAGCCTGGCGTGCCTCGTGTCCGTCTAGGGTGCTCAGGATTCCCGAGGGCCATTGTGAGCTCGTCGTTCTCTCTGACTGGAACGAACATCCCTTGCTGCGCTGCATCGATATAGTAATGAAACCTCTTGACGGGTATTCTCAAAAGCTCGTCCATCCAAATGCACCTCCCTGATACATGGTCCAATTTTCCGCCAGCCCCGAAGAACCAAGTCCGGCAATGGTCTGGCCAGTTCATTATCTCTGGTTTGATGCCTTTATCAAGCAGATCATTCTCATCCTTGGCCCACTTAGGCCGGGCTTTGAGGTAGCCACCTGACCCCATGCGATGGTGAAGCTTCTTCTTCGCAGCATTCTTCTTGTTTGTCGCTGACATCTTCTTACTCTTTTCTGATGTCTTGTGGGCCACAAATGCGGGCAACACTACTGGAATCAGCTAATTTGCCATTTGCCATCTGCTAGCTGACGGCAAAGAAGCTCTTTGCCATCAGCTACCCAAAAGCAGACGGCAAAGAAATGGCAGATGACAAAACAAGTCTTTGCCATCCGCCAGCTCTTTGTCGTCTGCTGGCAGACGACAAAGAATCTTTGCCGTCCGCTGGCAGACGGCAAAGAATCTTTGCCGTCCGCTGGCAGACGGCAGAGAGAGAGGTGGCCCCCACCCCCCGCCCGTTTAGAAAAAACTTAACGCCCCACCTCTTTGCCGTCTGCTAGCAGACGGCAAAGAGACATAAAGGCGGACGGCAAAGAGGAGAGTAACTAACGGCCCCTACCCCCCGCCCGTTACTCTCTCTTCTCTCCCTCTCTCCTCCCCGACGCG
>NW_025269599.1:0-1427 GCF_018294505.1 Triticum aestivum | reverse complement strand
AGCCCCTCGCCGGAGCCCGCCGTCGAGGTACCGCCGCTGCCCCGATTTCCCGTCGTCGCCGGTTTTCTGTAAAAAAAACCCCTTTGTTTTAAAAAAAAACCCTAGATCGGTTTTTTTTCGGTTTTATTATTTTGCGAGCGTTCACTGAACCGTTCGTTTTAACGAACGCGTTCGTCGGTTTTTCTCTGTTAACGAACGTCCGTTCTTTAACCATTCGTCCGTTTTTCTTTTTCGTTGGATTTTCTCGTTATTTTCTCAGATTCGATTTCTGATCGAATCTTCGATTCTGTTTAACTTCTCGCTCGTTTATCGGAATCAGGCGATTCAAGCGCCTAGAGTTTCGTCTCGAAATTCTCTTTCCGTTTAACCTACTCAAACAAGTTTTCGCTACAGTAAAATTTGACCTAGATCCAGATTAGCAAATGAAGTTTCTTTCTTTCGCAGTTTGACTTTCGTTGCTTCGTTCGAGTTGATTCTTTTTGTAAACCGGAGTTCTTAAGTTGAACTTTCTGGTTGGATCTTTCATTCGAGTTTTACCTGTGCATTAGTTGAGTACTGATTGTATGCTTGTTTGTTTGCGTTAGAGTACCCGGAGTGTGCCGCTTGTTACTTCGACTCGTTAGGTTTTGCGGATCATCAGCAAGGCAAGTAACACTTTGATCATATCCCGTTCATACCCAGTTTTATTGCATTAGATCTATTTTCCTCAAACACATTGCATGATTAGGATCTAAATAAACTGTGGGTATTGGGAAGTAGTTGAGGTAGTACCTATTACCTGTTTTACTTTATCAAACCCTTGGGAGTTACTTCTACGTTGCTTTTATTATGCCATGCTATGCTCGTAGACGTGGATGGGTTTGAGAGATATTCATGACAGATGTGAGATTGTTAATAATGGTTCAACTTAAGGTGGCAACTAAAACTCACATCTGGGTGGATTGAGGCACCTGGAGAAACCAGTGTTGCCTGTATGTATAAGGTCCGCCACCCAGGCTCAAAGGGATCATAAGATTATTCATGCTAGAAACTTCCGTGTGCAGCCACAAGCTATTATGGGCTCTAGCATAGCTGAGTAGGTTACAGGATCTCTTGAAGAGGTGGACTAGCAGATGTAGGGGAAAGTAGGTGTACCGGTCCATCCAGAGTAAAGAGTGATTGTTTCTGAAAGACTGTGTCTCGGTCATCCGTTTCTCAAACATCATGCAGTGCGAGAATCAAGCGGAGGCGATCGAGTCTTGTGGGGAAAAGTGCACAAACCTCTGCAGAGTGTACAAACTGATCATGATTAGCCGTGTCCCCGGTTATGGACAACTTGAGTATCTAGTACCTGGATTATCATTTGAATCTCATCACCGTGATACTTATAATTAATTTTGTTGGGTTAATGATGATACTTAATTGGGATTGAGTTGGAGGTACCTTCT
>NW_025269598.1:0-1427 GCF_018294505.1 Triticum aestivum | reverse complement strand
CTGAGATGCTCGAGGATAAGGACCGTGAAAATCGGGCCTTAAGGTTAGAGCTCTTCAATACCCGTGCTGACCACTGGGCCACCTTGACTCGGTTCGCACCGGCGGTGCAAGCTGGATATTCAGATATGCGCGATCTCTATCCTGTGAGATCTGCTCTGCCAGACGTGATGGTGTGGCGTGATGTAGGAGGCATCACCCCACCTCGCGGTCCCCGCAGGCCACCGTTTGTTGGTCCACGACCTCATCCTAGTCCCTATGGTCCACAAGCTCCGCGAGATCGTCTGTTTCCGGATGAACATGTTGAGCTTCCAGGCTATGGAGGTGACTTCTACGAGGACTACTACGGATCGATCTGAGTTAGTAGTAGTATCACTAGTTCGCACTAGCTGTGTCGTCTATCGTCCCGCGTGACTCGTGGGATATGACCTAGTTTGTACTCTTTCCGGAGATGTAGAAAAATAATGTATAGGAGCTTGGAATGCCTCCGATGAGATGTAATCCTTTTCTCACCGTTTTAGTACTTTGCTTGCTCTTGTACTAAACCTGTATGGTGTGTATGACGATGGAATAAAGAAGCAGTTTCTGTATCTACCATGTCATACGGATGATCATCTTGCATTTCGAGTTATTCCTTACATTCTATATCCTATGTCGGAATTTTATCATTCTGACTAAATCATTGTCTTGTTACCTAGGATGGTCAACACGCGCGCTAACCCTGCTTCCCAAGAGCAGGCCGAAGGCAGTGAAGCCAGGAATGAACATCTGCCTCAACCTCCTTCACTAGCTAAGGTTATGATGGAAGCTGAGAGAAACAAGCGGGAGACAAACCGTTTGTTGGAGCGTATTGAACAGAACACAGCACACCATCAGAGGGCTAACGTGGTGTCACTCAGTGATTTTATCAAATTGCATCCACCCACGTTCCACCACTCCGTCGAGCCTCTCGACGCTGATGACTGGCTTCGCAGTATCTCTCACAAACTACGTTCCGCGCTGGTAGCGGAGGCTGACAAGGTCACCTTTGCTGCATATCATCTTGAAGGCCCCGCCAGTCTATGGTGGGAGAATTATGGAGCTATGCGCCCAGCAGGCCATGTCACAACTTGGGCTGAATTCAGCGACGCTTTCCGTGAGCATCACATTCCGGAGGGTCTCATGGACCGTAAGCGTGAAGAATTTTGCAATTTCACCCAAGGCCGACTTTCTGTGGATGTCTATAGCAGGGAGTTTGGTAATCTTGCACGATATGCAACCGAGGAAGTTTCTACTGACGCCAAGAAGCAAGCAAGGTTCCGTAAGGGCCTTAGTCCTGAGCTTCGCCGCGACCTCCGTCTGCATGAGTGCACATCTTTTTCGAAACTTGTCAACAAAGCCATCAGTGCTGAAACTGGTCAGACTGACTATGACGCAACACGCAAGCATGG
>NW_025269597.1:0-1427 GCF_018294505.1 Triticum aestivum | reverse complement strand
CGGTAAGTTTTAGCTCGCTGCTCATTATTCACGCGTCTAGCGGCGGCAAGCGTGTTCTGAAAGGGGTCGAAACCATGGTAAATAGGCACTGGTGCAGTTGAACCGTGGTAAAACTCGTCTCCGTAGTTGAGCGGGAGCGGCCAAAGGAATGTGCAATCGTGTGTGTAGTGGAGCTGGGAGGGGCAAGCATAAGGGACGAAGACGGGGGTAACATGTCGGATGCGATCATACTAGCACTAAAGCACCGGATCCCATCAGAACTCCGAAGTTAAGCGTGCTTGGGCGAGAGTAGTACTAGGATGGGTGACCTCCTGGGAAGTCCTCGTGTTGCATTCCCTTTTTAATTTTTTTGCACCGCGTGCAAAACAAAACGCACGAGCGCGACGTATGTTTAACACGTTTTATTATTTTGCACGTTTACGGTAAGTTTTAGCTCGCTGCTCATTATTCACGCGTCTAGCGGCGGCAAGCGTGTTCTGAAAGGGGTCGAAACCATGGTAAATAGGCACTGGTGCAGTTGAACCGTGGTAAAACTCGTCTCCGTAGTTGAGCGGGAGTGGCCAAAGGAATGTGCAATCGTGTGTGTAGTGGAGCTGGGAGGGGCAAGCATAAGGGACGAAGACGGGGGTAACATGTCGGATGCGATCATACCAGCACTAAAGCACCGGATCCCATCAGAACTCCGAAGTTAAGCGTGCTTGGGCGAGAGTAGTACTAGGATGGGTGACCTCCTGGGAAGTCCTCGTGTTGCATTCCCTTTTTAATTTTTTTGCACCGCGTGCAAAACAAAACGCACGAGCGCGACGTATGTTTAGCACGTTTTATTATTTTGCACGTTTACGGTAAGTTTTAGCTCGCTGCTCATTATTCACGCGTCTAGCGGCGGCAAGCGTGTTCTGAAAGGGGTCGAAACCATGGTAAATAGGCACTGGTGCAGTTGAACCGTCGTCTCCGTAGTTGAGCGGGAGCGGCCAAAGGAATGTGCAATCGTGTGTGTAGTGGAGCTGGGAGGGGCAAGCATAAGGGACGAAGACGGGGGTAACATGTCGGATGCGATCATACCAGCACTAAAGCACCGGATCCCATCAGAACTCCGAAGTTAAGCGTGCTTGGGCGAGAGTAGTACTAGGATGGGTGACCTCCTGGGAAGTCCTCGTGTTGCATTCCCTTTTTAATTTTTTTGCACCGCGTGCAAAACAAAACGCACGAGCGCGACGTATGTTTAGCACGTTTTATTATTTTGCACGTTTGCGGTAAGTTTTAGCTCGCTGCTCATTATTCACGCGTCTAGCGGCGGCAAGCGTGTTCTGAAAGGGGTCGAAACCATGGTAAATAGGCACTGGTGCAGTTGAACCGTGGTAAAACTCGTCTCCGTAGTTGAGCGGGAGCGGCCAAAGGAATGTGCAATCGTGTGTGTAGTGGAGCTG
>NW_025269596.1:0-1427 GCF_018294505.1 Triticum aestivum | reverse complement strand
TAAAAATATTTATTGAGAAACCAATCTTTTGAGTCCAGTATGAGAGAAATCCTCCTCACTGGTAGACAATTTCTTGATACAATAAGCCAGTAGCATAAAATATATTACAGGGTTGAACTACGGTTGCTCAACCAAATTATTACAAGCACGCCAATAATTATACATAATGGCGGACATGACACAGTGGTGTGGAGGCATACTACTGACTCGAGGATATGGCGGTGGTGGAAAAACACAGCGGGGAGAGAAATACAAGACTCTATGTCTATCATCTCATCGAGCGTCGAGGTGAGGCTCGATGAATTTATTTGGTAGCGGAAGCGGATATAAAACAGTGACCAAATCCAGGGTCGCACGAGACTGACTGGGACTCCTCTAAGTGTCGGACTCGCTATCGAACTCTTCATCCATGAAATCGCCTTCGTCAGCATCTGTCCAAATCAACAAGCCAGTGAGTACTTTGAAAGTACTCGCAAGACAGTTCGGACATAAGATATAACAAATGCATGCATGGATGCGTCATGAATAAATTCACCAATGTACATTCAAAATTATCATAACAAGGTCAGTAAAAGGGTAACGGCGGTAGTCCGCCTGAAATCCCAACAGATCATAAATAATTACCGATCGGGTGTCTGAAGCGACGCCTCGAAAGGTGAACAACTAAATATAAGGAAAAAGATGCCACAGTCGGGCGTCTTAGTGACACCACATAAAGGGCTTAAAAGAAATACCTCAGTCGGACGTCGGGGCGACGTCACAGAAAGGGTTTAAAAAGAAATGCCACAGTCGGACGTCGGGGCGACATCACAGAAAGGGCTTTAAAAGAAATGCCACAGTCGGACGTCGGGGCGACATCACAAAAAGGGCTTTAAAAGAAATGCCACAGTCGGACGTCGGGGAGACATCACAAAAAGGGCTTTGATTCACAAGTAAATAATACTCATAATAAACATTTAATTCATGAGAATAAATGGGTTAGTCCATCCACATGAATATTCATTTAACCGGAATTAGCACTCATGCGAATCACCGGGGTCTCTGTCATCAAAACTGTCATTGTTAGACAAGATAATACGAATCTGGACATGGAATAGATGATTTGGAGGGATATATGACTCTGCAGAGTTTGTACAAAATTATTCCCACAGCCAACGGATTTCCGTAGTCACGAAGGACTAGTTCCGTTTACGGTATTTCGGAAGAAAACACAGCTAACCAGTACACACCCATCCTTACCTCTCGATGCTAGGAATCACCCTAGACATCGTCCAAGAAAAACTTTTGAGACGGGGAGATCACAATCTCGAATAGCATGGGATCAAATTTATATACGCGCGCTCTAAGGGGTGCCCCCCTCTCGGTCCCAACCGGAAACACCCATGCCCCCTGACCGGATGACTGGCTTTAATCCAGGGCCATGGAAC
>NW_025269595.1:0-1427 GCF_018294505.1 Triticum aestivum | reverse complement strand
TTGGGATTTGTTTAGTTAAAAGTTAGCCATTGCAACTTCGTGTACTTCGTTTGTGTCCAACGACCAGACCAAGACCGCTTACGGATCCCCACCATTATCAATACCTCAAATATATTTGCAATATTCAGATTGCTTTATCATATTCTTGCTCGTTCTTCGATTGCTTGCAGGAATAGACCTTCATGGTCAGGCTGACCGTGCTTCCGGCATCGTCAGTAACCTCAGGAGATTGGTTTAGCGATTGCTAAGGCGCAACGTCGTGCACGTTTGTAGTCGGATCGTCAAAGTCGTCTCCACCAAATCGATAGTTATCATCTCATCGAAAGATCGGGACACCCTCGCCTCTATCAAGTGGTATCAGTTTTCAGGTTGCTCGGTGAGAATTTCTAGTTTTCCTAGATTAGATTTATTTTCTTACCTATTGTCCAAGAAAAAGCCACACAAAAAAAAGTTAGATCTGTTCATCCTTTATCCAAGCCAGTCTGAGCCTTTGCAATTTTCTATTCATTGCTTGCATAGTTGAATTATCGGTTGCATCGTCGTGTAAGTTGCTGGTCTTAGTGTCTAGTTCCTTTAGAGTTTCGAGTTCTGTTCACATTAGTCACGCCGCCGCTGCATCATTATCCCTTCCGCCGTCCACCATCCCATCTATTAATTTCCACCATGTGCTACGCACTGTTCATTGTCATAATCATAGTTGAGGTCATTCACATCTTCGCGTGATCCAATCTGCATCTTATCTAGTTTGTCTTGGAAAGAGGGAGAAAAAAAAGAGAGAGAAAAAAAAGAGAAAAAAGGAAAGAAAAAAAAGAAAAAGAGAGAGAAGAAAAAGAAAAAAAAGCGTGAGAAAAAAAAGGAGAGAAAAAAAATTGGATCTATCTAGAATCAATCTCGTATCTGAATTCGGAATGGAATCTGTTTTGCGCACTGTTCAGTAAAACAGGTGTATCTTCCTCATACGAAGTCAGTTTTGGCTCCGTGAGTACTCAAATTGAAGATAGCGACGAGCCGCATCTAAATAGTTGCAGAAGCTAGTTCAATATTTGACACCTCAAAATCGGCTTCTAAATAGGTCTTTTTGCCCTCCGAAGTTCGTGAACACAACTTGTTCCAATTTTTCAGGCCAGTTTTAGAATACTTTGACTCCTCATATCAACTCGGAATTGAGTGATTCTTTTTGCATTGGAAAGCTTGAGTTAGTAGCATTCTTTGAAAGAATTTATCAGAAAATTGTCTCAAACTTTTCAAGAGGAAAGTTGGAGAGAGAGTTGTTGTATATCCTGCTTGGCAGTTGTTTTTCATCATTATCTTCACTGCCGTTGTGATCTTCACTTATATCTTACTGTCAAGAGCTACTTAGTATCCTTCATTGATGCTAGTTGTGCTACGCCGTGACCTTATTAGTGTTCTAGGCTCGCGTCTCTAGT
>NW_025269594.1:0-1427 GCF_018294505.1 Triticum aestivum | reverse complement strand
ACGTGCCGTTAGCCCACTGGGGGAAATATCTGGTGAACACCCATACTTGTGGTGCTACAGATGCACAGGACCTATGTAGCATGTTTTAAATTGTTCCAGAGAATGTGAAAACATTAAGCACATCACACAACAACATTGCTCAAGATACAAAATGACAAATTTAACATCAATGTGATAATGAGCCTAATCTAATGCCCAACTTATATTACATACTGGACTATTTTCAGAGATGTGGACCAGTTTTTTCTTGAGACAAGTGACGAATTTGTCCCGTTGATCAAAAAACACGACTCTACGTACTCCCTCCTGTGTTTTTTCCATGGTGATCCCCTGTGATTTTTCTTCAATATCTAAATCAACCCTCCCTTGAACCTAAACAAACACCCTGTGATTTGTCTACGACGGCACACGTAGCCTTTCCCAGAACCAATTCCGTCTATAGATGGAGGTGCCGGCCGTGGCTAGCGCATGAGTTTTCACTCAAAATCAGCATGTTTGTCGATGCAAGGTGTGTCATCGTCTTGGTTGGATTTACTCTATGACGTGATGAGACCCTCGTGCGTAGTAAGCAACCGACAGACATGGCGGATTGACGCCTTGGCAATGCCATGTCACCTGTTCCAATCCTTGGCCAAGCGGTTGAGCCTCGACTCTGGCATCTAGCTGCCTGGTTTCACTTTATTTAGGTGGAACTACTTGTTGATCCTTGTACGATGAGTTATCAGGTGGTGTGCTACACTTCAATCCTGTCCTGCCTACAAATTGATGTCCTGATCAGCAGTGTGGACAAAAATCGTAGCACAGCAGAGCAGTCCAGGCACACGCAGCTGCTGTGACAGTGACACACACAGAGGGAGAGGAGAGATGGCTCGTGCTCCTCTGCTAGCAGCAGTGGTAGTGGCGAGCTCGCTTGGGCCTGGGGCTTCTGCGGCCGAGCCTCCGGTGGCACGCGGCCTGTCGTTCGACTTCTACCGGCGGACCTGCCCGCGGGCGGAGTCCATCGTGCGCGAGTTCGTCCAGGACGCCGTGCGCAAGGACATCGGCCTCGCCGCGGGCCTCCTCCGCCTCCACTTCCACGACTGCTTCGTGCAGGGCTGCGACGCCTCCGTGCTGCTCGACGGCTCGGCCACGGGGCCGGGGGAGCAGCAGGCGCCGCCCAACCTCACGCTCCGCCCATCCGCCTTCAAGGCCGTCAATGACATCCGTGACCGGCTGGAGCGCGAGTGCCGCGGGGCCGTCGTCTCCTGCGCCGACATCCTCGCGCTCGCCGCCCGCGACTCCGTGGTCGTCTCCGGCGGGCCTGACTACCGCGTGCCCCTCGGCCGCCGCGACAGCCGCAGGTTTGCCACGCGGCAGGACGTCCTGTCCGACCTGCCGGCGCCGTCCTCGAACGTGCCGTCCCTCCTCGCCTTGCTCCGGCCACTCGG
>NW_025269593.1:0-1427 GCF_018294505.1 Triticum aestivum | reverse complement strand
CGCGTCGGGGAGGAGAGAGGGAGAGAAGAGAGAGTAACGGGCGGGGGGTAGGGGCCGTTAGTTACTCTCCTCTTTGCCGTCCGCCTTTATGTCTCTTTGCCGTCTGCTAGCAGACGGCAAAGAGGTGGGGCGTTAAGTTTTTTCTAAACGGGCGGGGGGTGGGGGCCACCTCTCTCTCTGCCGTCTGCCAGCGGACGGCAAAGATTCTTTGCCGTCTGCCAGCGGACGGCAAAGATTCTTTGTCGTCTGCCAGCAGACGACAAAGAGCTGGCGGATGGCAAAGACTTGTTTTGTCATCTGCCATTTCTTTGCCGTCTGCTTTTGGGTAGCTGATGGCAAAGAGCTTCTTTGCCGTCAGCTAGCAGATGGCAAATGGCAAATTAGCTGATTCCAGTAGTGTTGCCCGCATTTGTGGCCCACAAGACATCAGAAAAGAGTAAGAAGATGTCAGCGACAAACAAGAAGAATGCTGCGAAGAAGAAGCTTCACCATCGCATGGGGTCAGGTGGCTACCTCAAAGCCCGGCCTAAGTGGGCCAAGGATGAGAATGATCTGCTTGATAAAGGCATCGAACCAGAGATAATGAACTGGCCAGACCATTGCCGGACTTGGTTCTTCGGGGCTGGCGGAAAATTGGACCATGTATCAGGGAGGTGCATTTGGATGGACGAGCTTTTGAGAATACCCGTCAAGAGGTTTCATCACTATATCGATGCAGCGCAGCAAGGGATGTTCGTTCCAGTCAGAGAGAACGACGAGCTCACAATGGCCCTCGGGAATCCTGAGCACCCTAGACGGACACGAGGCACGCCAGGCTCCGTTCCGTGGAAGGCTGGTTTTCCGGACGCAGGCGGTTACAAAAGCCAGGAGAGGAGGAAAAAAGTGGAGCAGACCCAAATTCAGAAGCTGCACGAAAGGGTTCAAGCGCTAGAGGAACGAGATGCCAATCGACATGCCCAAACTACCCCCGAAGCTACCCCGCCATCTCAGCGGAGAAGCAGCGTGGCGTCCACCGAGCTGCTTCAGCCGGAGCATGTCTTGACGGCTCCTGCTAGCTACTCCGTGGATGCTATCACGGAGTCTCAACATTGCCACCTTATGACGCAATGGCAGAACTTCATAGTCAAGGCGGCTGTTGGCTCTGTTTTACCTCCTGAACCCGGCGCAACCTACCACTGCCGGCCGATTCCAGAAGGTTATGCTAGGGTGATGGTGGATGAAATAAGGGAGAGATTTGAGGACCTCCGGCTTGACCACCCTACCGGTGAACGGGAGACTCGGCTGGGTTCTGCTCTGAAGACTCCATGCCTATGGCGGAAGGAGCTCATCAACCTTCCGAACTGGACGCCTCCGGCGAGTAAGGGCACTCCGCCTCCTCCTCCGCCTCCTCCTCCGCCGAGTGATCAGGGCACTCAGCCTCCTTCTCC
>NW_025269592.1:0-1427 GCF_018294505.1 Triticum aestivum | reverse complement strand
TTGAAGCCGACCTTAAGCACTGAGATCTGTATGTGTGATTTAAGAACCAGCTACTACCATGCATTGGGCCCGAAACCAATGGACCCTCTCGGCTTCTTATTCACCCTAGTTCTCCGTCCAGGAGTTGCAAGTAGTTTCTGGTGTTTGTAGCCTACTGGAGGCCGTGGACAGCGCTGACCGTAGGGGTGGGCTGTGATGCGGTAGGTACGTGGCACGGTGTACCGAATACCCGTTAGGTATCTCGGGAACCCTGTTCACATCGTTCGGGGCCGTATGGGAAACCTCGGCCGGACTCCCTGCGGATGGAACCTGAATAGGCGATAAACCTGGACTGGAGGCTTAGGTGATTAGGTAGGTCGTGGCCGACACCCACGTTGGGCTTCCGCTTGAAGGTTGCCGAGTACATGTCGTGTAAGCAACGATAAGTGGTGAGAGCGTGTATGAAGAAGTACACCCCTGCAGGGTTAACATGATCTATTCGAATAGCCACGTCCGCGGTAAAGGACTACTTGGTTGCCTATACAGTTCATAGACAAGTAAATGGAAACTACTAAAAGCCTCAAGATAAGTGTGAGTGCCGAGGATGGCTCTTCCGTAGGAAGATGGAGGTGGATCCTCGGTAGTGTATTGAAGTGGTGAATAGTGGACTCGTGTGCGCAAAACTATTTCAAGTTGGAGTATCGTAGGATAGCCTAGCCAAGAGTCAAAGCTGGCTTGCTGCAATAACTCCACCAACCCTTCTTGATACTATGCATGTATGTAGGATCTGATGTAAGTCTTGCTGAGTACCTTTGTACTCATGTTGCTATAATCTACATTTTTACAGAAGACGCTGCAACCCCTTCTGATGGGTTCTATGTAGACGTTGACATCAACGAGTAGGCTAGGGACCCAGGTGGTGACCCTGAACTTGTGGAGGACCACGTAGTATAGCTAGGCTTTCCAAGCCTCTTTATTTTACTAGTTGTCTGTACTCAGACAAGTTACTTCCGCTGCTGGTTTGTATGACTGTATGACTTGTATGTGGGGTCGTGAGACCCGTACCTTTGTGTATGTTATGTATGGCTCCCTGAGCCTTAAATAAAGTACTTGTGTCATAGAGTCATGTTGTGATGCTTCATTGTATTTGCACATATCGAGCATATTGTGTGTATGATTGAAATGCTTGGTATGTGTGGGATCTGACTATCTAGTTGTTTATCTTTAGTAGCCTCTCTTACCGGGAAATGTCTCCTAGTGTTACCGCTGAGCCATGGTAGCTTGCTACTGCTCTGGAACACTTAGGCTGGCCGGCATGTGTCCTTCTTCGTTCCTGTGTCTGTCCCTTCGGGGAAATGTCACGCTTTGAGTACCGGAGTCCTGTTAGCCCGCTACAGCCCGGTTTATCGGAGTCCTGCTAGCCCAGTGCTACAGCCCGGACCCACTTG
>NW_025269591.1:0-1427 GCF_018294505.1 Triticum aestivum | reverse complement strand
CCACTTGTTTATGGTGGACCGGTTCCTTCCACTCATTTGAATCATGCCAGTCCTCCCCCTAAGATTGTGAAAAATGAGGACTTTGATTCTTGGGTTTACCACTTTAAACGTCATTTAAATCATGTGAACACTAACCTTTGGAGAATCATTGAAGAAGGTTTCTATCCGCATGATCCAAGCAACTTCACTCCTCGAGAAGCCGCGGATAATCAATTCAATGAGAATGCTCTCTTCATCATTCAAGATGCAATTCCACCCGAAGACCTACCTCATCTTCGGCCCTTCGCCTTGGCCAAAGACGCATGGCATTGTGTTGTCTCTCTCTACCGGGGAAGCGCAAGCATTCAACGCTCCAACTATGAAGTGGTGCAAGATGAGGTCGATGAGTTTGCAATGAAAGAAGATGAAGAACCTCATGAGCTTTATCAGAGAGTAACCAAACTCGCGGTCTCACTACAAGATCACGGGAGCAGGGACACGGATGACAATTGGATCAAGCGCAAATTCCTCAAGGCAATGATGCCCTACCACAAGGCCATGTCCTCTGTCATCCGTCAAAGACCGGACTTCCACACTTTGACCTCAAGCGAAGTGTTGGATGAGTTTGTGGCCATGCACATTTTGGACAAGACCGCCGACAATGCGGTGCTTCGTTCTCAAAGGGCAAAGAAGCCCAACCTTGCATTGAAGGCCAAGCTCACCGTTGAAGAAGAATAAGAGGAAGAAGAGGAAGAAGAGGAGAGCAATGCCGAAGATACAAAGTATGCATATCATGAACACATGGAACTCGCTTCAAGGCAATTTTGGAGCAAGAAAAACTCGAGGCCAAACTTTAGCAAAAAGAACTCAAGTAGCACGAAGAGCAAGCAACGTGTAAGGACTTGCTACAATTGTGGCAACGTGAGTCATTTTGTTGAGGAGCGCCCGTATGAGAAGAGGGAAGACAATGGTGGAAAGCTCATCCGGAAGGACAAGGCCAAGTCGTTCCCCAACAAGAGCAACTTCACCAAGAAGACTCCTCCCAAGGCATTGGTGGTACAAGAAGAGTACAATGAGGATGATGACGATGATGAAGGTGATGAGTCGGTTGCCATGGCCTCCGTTGCCATTGCGACGACTCCACGGGTGTCTCTCTTCTACTCACCCAACGAGAGCATCACCGCCAAGTGCCTCATGGCTAAAGCCACCAACAAGGTAACCCCCAACATCAAAACTACCATCATTAATCATCCTTCTCCGACGGATAGAATTAATGAACTTGATGGAGCTAATGTGGAGGCAAATGAGTTTGAGGCCTTTATGGGCAAACTTAAGGGAAAATCCAAGAAGCACTTTGTTGCTCTCTTGGAACAACTTGGTGAAGCCAATGACATGATCGAGGCTCACGAAGACACCATCACTAAGATGGAAGGGCATAGTCGTGACTA
>NW_025269590.1:0-1427 GCF_018294505.1 Triticum aestivum | reverse complement strand
TCTCGGCTTCTTATTCACCCTAGTTCTCCGTCCAGGAGTTGCAAGTAGTTTCTGGTGTTTGTAGCCTACTGGAGGCCGTGGACAGCGCTGACCGTAGGGGTGGGCTGTGATGCGGTAGGTACGTGGCACGGTGTACCGAATACCCGTTAGGTATCTCGGGAACCCTGTTCACATCGTTCGGGGCCGTATGGGAAACCTCGGCCGGACTCCCTGCGGATGGAACCTGGATAGGCGATAAACCTGGACTGGAGGCTTAGGTGATTAGGTAGGTCGTGGCCGACACCCACGTTGGGCTTCCGCTTGAAGGTTGCCGAGTACATGTCGTGTAAACGACGGTAAGTGGTGAGAGCGTGTATGAAGAAGTACACCCCTGCAGGGTTAACATGATCTATTCGAATAGCCGCGTCCGCGGTAAAGGACTACTTGGTTGCCTATACAGTTCATAGACAAGTAAATGGAAACAACTAAAAACCTCAAGATAAGTGTGAGTGCCGAGGATGGCTCTTCCGTAGGAAGACGGAGGCGGATCCTCGGTAGTGTATTGAATTGGTGAGTAGTGGACTCGTGTGCGCAAAACCATTTCAAGTTGAAGTATCGTAGGATAGTCTAGCCAAGAGTCAAAGCTGGCTTGCTGCAATAACTCCACCAACCCTTCTTGATAATATGCATGTATGTAGGATCTGATGTAAGTCTTGCTGAGTACCTTTGTACTCATGTTGCTATAATTTACATTTTACAGAAGACGCTGCAACCCCTTCTGATGGGTTCTATGTAGACGTTGACATCAACGAGTAGGCTAAAGGCCCAGGTGGTGATCCTGAGCTTGTGAAGGACCACGTAGTATAGCTAGGCTTTCCAAGCCTCTTTTATTTTACTAGTTGTCTGTACTCAGACAAGTTACTTCCGCTGCTGGTTTGTATGACTGTATGACTTGAATGTTGGGTCGTGAGACCCGTACCTTTGTGTATGTTATGTATGGCTCCCTGAGCCTTAAATAAAGTACTTGTGTCGTAGAGTCATGTTGTGATGCTTCGTTGTATTTGCACATATCGAGCATATTGTGTGTATGATTGTAATGCTTGGTATGTGTGGGATCTGACTATCTAGTTGTTTATCTTTAGTAGCCTCTCTTACCGGGAAATGTCTCCTAGTGTTACCGCTGAGCCATGGTAGCTTGCTACTGCTCTGGAACACTTAGGCTGGCCGGCATGTGTCCTTCTTCGTTCCTGTGTCTGTCCCTTCGGGGAAATGTCACGCTTTGAGTACCGGAGTCCTGTTAGCCCGCTACAGCCCGGTTTACCGGAGTCCTGCTAGCCCAGTGCTACAGCCCGGACCCACTTGCTGATGACCGACACGTTCGAAGCTGGGTCATGGATGCCTGTCCCTGTAAGTCTGTGCCACTTTGGGTTTACGACTAGTCATGTCAG
>NW_025269589.1:0-1427 GCF_018294505.1 Triticum aestivum | reverse complement strand
TGGATCATAGTCTCCATCCTCCGAGTCCTCTGAAGGTAATCCAAGGTCATCAACTTTCTCTTTCTCCTTCACATGTTCTGAATTGTCAGAAGACATGATGAAATTTGAGTCATCAGAGTCTGAACCTTCATCCCCATCCTCTTTTGATGATCCTTCCATGTGACCAGCCACATGTTCTTCGGATATATTGGGGTCAAAGTCATGGTCTTCTGAATCGTCCGAAGGAAGATCAGGTAAATCATTTTGCAGAGGCCCGTCTACCACCGCAGCTGTCCCAGGAAAAACTTTCTGCAAGAATAATGTAGTATCATGGTGGAATATTCTTACCGGTGAAGTATTCTTAAGATTGAACATGTTACCTCCCAAGAATCATTAATGGAAAGATTTGTCCCTTGGTGTTCATTTATTAATTCTATACACTTTATCTTGCAATCACATGCAGGGCAAAGCCATCGTTCTCCTGCCTCAGGGACTACAAAGGGAATGATAACATGAATTAATTAACACCATAAATAACAAAACCTTGCATACAAAAAGGAATTAGGGAAATAAATATTACTATCTTCAGTGAGTAAAGGAGGGTTTAAACAATTTTGGTGGAACCCTCTGTCGCAGCCGTCACAGAGAACGATGCCATTATTTGATGTAGGGCCTTGCAATCTACAAGCGGCACAAACAATCTGTAAGATGGGAAGCATGGTCACTGATTAAAATGTTTAGCACAAACACAACAGGGGAAAAAAATGTGTATACATACATGGTCACAAGATATCATTCTTTCAGAATCAATCAAAGTGTTTTCAAGCTTCCCCACAGTTAGAAGATTATCAAGCTTCTGGAAAGCTTCTCGTATTCTTAATTTGCACCGCATGATCTCTGCCTTGGCTCGTTCAAGCTCCTTCTCCGGCCTTATCTTTTCCAAACTGCATGTTGGAGTATGGGTAAATAACATTTCTATATTGCAACTCACATCGCAAGGAATCCACAACTAAGAACAGCCAAGAAACTGTGTTGTTGACCATGCGTGTGAACCAAAAGAAAAGGGAACATCAATTTAATTGAACCCTAATTGGAATAGGGTGTTGACCAAGTGGCTAGTAGCGCGCGGTTGTCTGCGCCACCCGGATTCAAGCCTTGGGCTCCGCAGGGTGTGTGTCTGGGTTGTTTCTTGTTTAAATGCCAGAGGGGCTAGTTCAGTTGGTCTAGTTGTTTTTAAAATGAACCCGAAATAATTCATTACAACTGGCACAATTAGATATAATAAATGTACATGAATGAAATATAACATCTGAAGACGTAAAGTCATCAATAGAGATAATATGATAAAGCATGTAAAAGGATACCATTCTGCCAATTGTTTTGAACACGAAAAAACCATTCTGTTCTTTCTTTTCTCAAATAACTACGAAGAGGGACCAAAGAGATTC
>NW_025269588.1:0-1427 GCF_018294505.1 Triticum aestivum | reverse complement strand
CCGGTTTTCCCTAAAAAAATCGATCCGGTTTATTTAAAAAAAAAACTAGATTGGTTTTATTTTTCGGTTTTCTTATTTAACGAACGTTCACCGAACCGTTCGTTTCAATGAACGCGTTCGTTGGATTAGTTCTGTTAACGAACGTCCGTTATTTAAACCGCTCGTCGTTTTTCTTTTATTCGGATTTAATCCGTTATTTCTCTGATTTGATTTCCGATCCAATTTTCAAATCTGTTTTATTTCTTGCTCGTTTATCGGAATCAGGTGATTCAAACGCCTGGAGTTTCGTAACGAAACCGCCGTTCCGACTAACTAACTTTCACAGAGTTTTGCTACTGTGAAATTTTGACCTAATTTCAGATTTCTAAACCGAGTCGTTCCCTCTCGAGTTCTGACTTTCGATGCCTTATTTGATTCGATTCTTTCGCAACCAGGGTTCTTAAGTTGAACTGTCTGGTTAGATCTTTTATTCGAGATTTCCCTGTGCATTAGATGAGTACTTATTGTATGCTTGTTGTTTGTCTGCGTTAGATCACCCGGATTGCGCCGCTTGTTACTTCGAATCCCTAGGACACGCGGATCATCAGCAAGGCAAGTAACACTTGATCATATCTTTCCTACTACCCAGTTTTATTGCATTAGATCAAACCCTCAAACACTTGCATTGTTAGGATCTAATTAAATTGTGGGATGGGAAGTAGATGAGGTAGTACCTATTACCTGTTACTTATGAAACCTTGGGAGTTACTTCTACGTTTGCTTATTATGCTATGCTATGCTAGTAGACGTGGATTGGGTGAGTGATATCCATGACAGATGTGAGATTGTTAATTAATGGCTTATCTAAGGTGGCAACCTAAACACACATCTGGGTGGATTGAGGCACCTGATGTCTATCAGGACTTGCCTGTTTTTTTGGACCGCCACCCAGGCTCTAAGGGATCATAAGATATCTCAAACTGGAAACTTCCGTGTGCAGCCACATGCTACTATGGGCTCTAGCATAGTTGACTAAGTTGTGCGAACTCTTACGGGGTGGACTAGCAGATGTAGGGGATGTAGGTGTACCGGTCTACCCCACATGTAAGGTGCTAGTGCTTCTGAAAGACTATGTCTCGGTCATCCGTTTCTCAAACACCATGCAGTGCGAGGAAACAAACGGAGGCGATCGAGTCATGTGGGAAAAAGTGCGCAAACCTCTGCAGAGTAACAAACTAATCATGATTAGCCGTGTCCCCGGTTATGGACGTTTTGAGTATCTAGTACTTGAATATCATTGTGAATCTCAACATGTTACTTCTAATAAAAGCTATTGGGTTTTTAATGAGTACTTTTAATTGGGATTGAGGATGCTGTCAACCATTCCCAATGTTTAACAACCACCATGATAGTTAAACAAAATTATTCCTTTGATGTAGGGAAAAATT
>NW_025269587.1:0-1427 GCF_018294505.1 Triticum aestivum | reverse complement strand
GTTGAGAGCGTGTGCGCTAGATTATGGATCTAGTAGTGATGATAATTTACCTCACGCGGAGTTTCTCATTCAAGAATAGCTACCAAGTCAGTTTGAAGATGGCCCCTTTTTGAAGCTTTGTATGGGAGAAAGAGCCAGACACCGTTGATGTGGGATGAAGTTGGAGACCGTCAGTTGTTTGGACCAAATGTGATCAAGGAGTGAGAAGAGAATGTTAAGTTGCTTCGAGATAGACTGAAGGTAGCTCAGTCCAGGCAGAAGAGTTATGCAGACTAAAAAAACGCAAGGAGGTAGTCTATGAAATCGGAGACAGAGCATATCTTTGTGTGCCAGCTCTGCGAGGAGTTAAACGATTTGGAGTTAAGGGAAAGTTAGCCCCGAGATTTGTAGGACCATACCAAGTATTGGAGCGTATGGGAGAAGTTACCAACAAGTTGGAGTCACCCGAAGGACTATCAGGAGTTCATGATGTGTTTCACGATTCCCAGTTGAAGAAGTGTCATGCAGAGATGGCCAATATTTCCTTGTAAGGACGCTTGACCCTGGAAAGGATAATGATGTTCCATGAAGTGGAATATGGATTTCATAAGTATAAGTTTTATCATGGTATGTGGGACATCCCACGAGGATGAAGAGATGAAGTGCTATTGGATGTAAAGGAGGTATGATGTTGGTAATATGGAACAATGGCAACCCCATGAAGAGTCTGAGTAATCATGTCCTAGTTTGGTGCCAATAGAAGGAAGGAAGACAGTACAATTGGATGGATTTAAGAATACTAGGAAGTTGGAAGTTGGAATAATGAACAGTTGCCCGATGATGAGTTCAAGATTTGCAAGTGATGAGATGGGCCATAACCCACAGGCCCCAGGACCTGCCAAGAAGCAAGCACATTCTTGCTGAAAGAAAAACCCTGGAAGAGGATATACTTGTATCAACCAACGATTCTATAGGAGTTTACGCAAGACCTGAGAGTTGTTAAGTAACGATAGATGTTTGTTTGGCTTGCAGAATCTATGGATTTTCCGAACTTGGTTCGTCGACAAGAAGAATTCTGCAATGCTTGTGAGGATGACCGAGTGTTAGAATGCGAGATTCGCTAAACCATGTACAAGGAAATGATTTGGGTGCGGGATGGATTGATCACCATACCGACTTACTCTTATTATTCGCTTTGTTATATGGGATGGTAAATCTGAGTGACTTACCTATAGTGGAGAGACGACGATATTAAACCTTGTTTGAACCTTAGAAAGGTATAGGTATTTTTTTTCCTTGTACGCGGCAGTTGTTGCCAACCGTAGGTTATACGGTGAGATTCAACCCAGACCCTTTCCTGCAGGAGAAACCATAAATTGTTGACCACCACGAGATATCGATAGTTGTTTAGCATTGGCGTCAGACCCGTCAGCTATGAAGACCCAGTT
>NW_025269586.1:0-1427 GCF_018294505.1 Triticum aestivum | reverse complement strand
TCCAAATGGATTGAAACCATCGGTGCCAACCCCGAGCCGCAAATGGCGAGGGTCTTCATCCAGCCAGGGATATTTCTTATCCATATGTTTCCAAGCATCGCCATCCGGAGGACCCCTCAACACATTTGGTTCGACAACTCTCTTATCCCTATGATAACGCAAATCTGAAGCTATTTCCTTGTTCATGAACGGCCGTTGTACTCTAGGGATTAAGGGAAAGTAGCGCAACACTTTCTGAGGTACTCGCTTCCCCTTGTCCTTTTGTGTCTTCCACCTCGATTCCTTGCAAACTGGGCACTCGTCCTTGTCCTCATGCTCCTTCCAGAATAGAACACAATCATTTTTGCAAGCATCAATACTTTCATAACCTAGCCCTAGATCTCTCAGCATCTTCTTTGCTTTGTAGTACGTGGCTGGAAGCGAGTTACCGGCTGGCAAAGCCTCCTTCTGAAGCTTGAGTAACATGTCAAAAGATTTGTTGCTCCAATGGTTAAGATCTTTGAGGTGTACCAGCTTTAAAACAAAGGATAGCACCGAGTGACCTTTGCAGCCCGGGTACAGCTCACGTTGTGCACTTCTGAGCAAGCCGTCAAATCTGGTTGATGACTCATTGGGCTCCAGAATGCTACCTCCAGCAGGATTATGGTTATCTTGCTCGTCAACCCCAACCGTGGCTCTATGGATATCTCCTAGCAGATCTTGGACCATATCAAATCCATCAAAATCATCAACATCTTCCTCATCTTCAAGTGACTCATCAACTTGGTCTTCATCATTGCTAACTTGTTCTCCATGGAATACCCATTTTGTGTACGAAGTTTGTATACCATACAATAACAAATGGGTTCAAACTTGACTAACACTCTGCTGACTTATATTCATACAAGTTTCACAAGGGCAACGCATCTTATCATTGTCGTTGTTATGTTGACAAGCAAAATCAATGAATGCATTCACCCCTGAAACGTAATCGCTTGAAAACCTATCAGGCAACCTCATCCAACTCTTATCCATACTCTATCTTTTCCTGCACAAGCACTCTACAAGTGAACCAAAATAGTACTAGAAATGTAAAATATAACAACATAACCACATTACCTACAATATACAAGGAACTGTATAATGTTGTACTAGAATATAATATCACAGCAGCAACAGTCCAAGAAACTGTATAATGTTGTACTAGAATTGTATACAAGGACAGTCTTCAAACATTCTACTACAACATTATACAAAGACAGCCTTCATAGAACAGTATATCCTTGGAAAACATTATACTACAAGTCCTAATGCTATAAACATTATATTCAAATCACAAAACCGAACTCTACATCATAGGCCAAGCCAGTTTTCAAATTACAAAGTAAATGCTACATGTATATTTTACTTCCACATTTCCACAAACACTTGAAGTGCATGATTTAGCC
>NW_025269585.1:0-1427 GCF_018294505.1 Triticum aestivum | reverse complement strand
GTCTTCGTCCCTTATCCTTGCCCCTCCCAGCTCCACTACAAAGACGATTGCACATTGCTTTGGCCGCTCCCTCTCAACTACGGAGACGAGTTTAACGCGGTTTCCACCCCTCCCTCTCAACCGCACCAGTGCACGCTTGCCGCGCCACAACGCCGACGCTGGGCCCGTGAATCGTGAGCACCCAGCTATGACTTACCGCACTCGTGCAAAATAATAAAACACGGTAAATATATTACTTACACGTGCGTTTTGTTTTGCAAGCGGCGCGAAAAAAATTAAAAAGGGAATGCAACACGAGGACTTCCCAAGAGGTCACCCATCCTAGTACTACTCTCGCCCAAGCACGCTTAACTTCGGAGTTCTGATGGGATCCGGTGCTTTAGTGCTGGTATGATCGCATCCGACATGTTACCCCGGTCTTCGTCCCTTACCCTTGCCCCTCCCAGCTCCACTACAAAGACGATTGCACATTGCTTTGGCCGCTCCCTCTCAACTACGGAGACGAGTTTAACGCGGTTTCCACCCCTCCCTCTCAACCGCACCAGTGCACGCTTGCCGTGCCACAACGCCGACGCTGGGCCCGTGAATCGTGAGCACCCAGCTATGACTTACCGCACTCGTGCAAAATAATAAAACACGGTAAATATATTACTTACACGTGCGTTTTGTTTTGCAAGCGGCGCGAAAAAAATTAAAAAGGGAATGCAACACGAGGACTTCCCAGGAGGCCACCCATCCTAGTACTACTCTCGCCCAAGCACGCTTAACTTCGGAGTTCTGATGGGATCCGGTGCTTTAGTGCTGGTATGATCGCATCCGACATGTTACCCCGGTCTTCGTCCCTTATCCTTGCCCCTCCCAGCTCCACTACAAAGACGATTGCACATTGCTTTGGCCGCTCCCTCTCAACTACGGAGACGAGTTTAACGCGGTTTCCACCCCTCCCTCTCAACCGCACCAGTGCACGCTTGCCGCGCCACAACGCCGACGCTGGGCCCGTGAATCGTGAGCACCCAGCTATGACTTACCGCACTCGTGCAAAATAATAAAACACGATAAATATATTACTTACACGTGCGTTTTGTTTTGCAAGCGGCGCGAAAAAAATTAAAAAGGGAATGCAACACGAGGACTTCCCAGGAGGTCACCCATCCTAGTACTACTCTCGCCCAAGCACGCTTAACTTCGGAGTTCTGATGGGATCCGGTGCTTTAGTGCTGGTATGATCGCATCCGACATGTTACCCCGGTCTTCGTCCCTTATCCTTGCCCCTCCCAGCTCCACTACAAAGACGATTGCACATTGCTTTGGCCGCTCCCTCTCAACTACGGAGACGAGTTTAACGCGGTTTCCACCCCTCCCTCTCAACCGCACCAGTGCACGCTTGCCGCGCCACAACGCCGACGCTGGGCCCGTGAATCGTGAGC
>NW_025269584.1:0-1427 GCF_018294505.1 Triticum aestivum | reverse complement strand
GTGTTTCCGATAACCACGCAACCAGGCCATAAGGCTGTAACAGACAAAGCGCGCTCAGGGAACTTATGCTATATTACAGACAAAGTGTAAGAAGCATCTTCGAAGAAAATAGTACCCCCACCGATACCTTTCTTCGGTGCTCATTATTACTATGAGACTTGTGCAATATATTTTTTGTACTCATGAGTTCCGTTGTGTGCTGACCATGATTGAAAACAATAAGAGCGCTAGCTTTCGGCTTCACCCAGTCTGAGGTCAGAGCTCGGATGACCCGGTCGTGACAATCGCAGAGGTGCTCCCTTTACTCCCTAGCCGAACAATCGGGAACGTAGGGGTAAGCACAGGAGCCAGGCAACCCAGCTTGCGGAACACTTAAGTCAATATGGTGCATATTGTGGTGTAATACACGAACAAGGAACGAAGCGTACAAGTATAATCATATGCAAGAGGAAAAGCTTCATGAAGGAAGCCCCCAAGTAAACAGGGTATTTGAATTTGTGCGTCACAAACAAAGTTTTGACAAGGAAGTATGACGCTTGGTCGAACCGAAAAAAATTAAAACCGGAAGTCTTTGAGCATGAAAGCGACTTAGCTTGTTAGTGTGTTCGGCATTGATGACGCGGTCCAAGCTTGATGCAGGACAAGGTTCCATCCCCTAAGCCGGTCCCAAGGTGGCGGAGCGAAGAGCTCGACACTCTGAAGTGGTGGCATAGCACGGCCAAAGCGGGCTGGCAGAGTGACGCTGAAGCCCCCGGTGCGGGTTAATGAAGTGTTGACGGAGCCTCCCGTCCAGCCAAGGAGACAGCACTGCCCAACTCGATTCATTTACCTCTGCACAAAAAATAGTGCAAATCGGAGATAATGGTAATAATGATGAATAAAATTGTTGCATAATAAATAATTTATGCAAAGTGAGTAATAAAAGAAGTATGGCCTGTGCGCCGAACACTCAGTGAGGTAGAGCTCTCTCGGCGATGCCGAAGTCCCCGAGGCAACCAAACACGTCGGTATGGCAACACGACAAACAAGGTGATCACGCAAGCCGATTTATGCCAATTTGAGACAACGGCGTTGGCTTGCCGAAGCGACCGCGTAACAAGTCAAAGTCGATCACCTACACGCATAAAATAGTGCGGTCCAAAAAGAATAATATAAATATATATAAAATCCTTGCATAATTGCTTTTTGCAAAAATAATTTATTTAAAGAGATGTGGATAATGATTTATCCTTCACGATGCTGAACTCTTGTTCGGCTTGCCGAGATGATGATCGAAGGAGTTGAGCTCGGCTCAATAAAGCGGCGACGTGTCTAGCACAGGCCGGCAGCCGTGGAGCAATACTGCCGGACTGGTTTGACACCAGCGTGATGGTGAAGATTACCTCGGAGGAGGCTTAAAATTTTATGGGTACGTGTTTAAAAACAAC
>NW_025269583.1:0-1427 GCF_018294505.1 Triticum aestivum | reverse complement strand
GCACTAGCCGGTGCCGCCACACCATCCCTCGGCCAGCTCTGCTCTAAATTTTATACTCTTAACGAAATGAAACAAATCCCAGCTGTCTGTAATTGTACAAATTTTATTTCAGGTGTATGCCGATCAAATGAAGGCGCGGGCGAAGAACAGCATGACTTAGAAGTAGGCAAGGGTAGAGGCGAGACAGAACCGGTGGGTAGTCCAGTCGGCGCGATAGGTGGAGCGCATCCGGAAGATCGATCACGTGTCGCCCCGGTTCCGGTGCTGCGATTGGTTCCTGTGCTGAAAACCAAACAAAATTCAGATTGTGTCTAAAATGCAATCTGACTGAAGAAGGCACAAGATCACAGTGCAAGTTTCTGGGACAAAATGTACATGAAATTATTTGAATCAATGTACTGTAGATGTTGCTTTGCTTTGTACTCTGTACAATCTGAATGTTTGTGACCTGAGCTATAGTAGCATGTTACCATTGATAACATGAGCTAATGCTAATGACCTGCTGACTAATGTACTCAGAACTTGAAATCATATTTTCTTTAAGCTTAGTGGTAACTGTAGAATGAAGAAAAACATGAGCTAATACTATGGTCTTTTATCTTCACATTTATTGGCACATATTTTTTGGTGTTATTATTTTATCTCACTATTTTCTGGTTGCTTCCTAGCTTTTCCTGAAGAACAAATATTAAATTGTGATTTCATTTAGACCTTGACATCTTATAATGAAAAATCTGTAAGAACATTCAGTTGATGTGTCTCTTCAAACTTATATAGTGGGGTTCAGACTGTTTTAGGTGAAACTGTGAAGGGGCTGTGATATGTTTGATAACATTCAAATATGGAATTTTAAGAACTTATATATGTGCATTAGACCAGTAGGTGGTCGGATGCCTTTGATGTTGATTCAGTAATGCCTCACAAGAGTCTTGGAATTTATAGCTATTCTATCTGAGTGGCAATAGGGATAGATGTGGGTGATGTATTTAATCTCAGTACATTGTAGGAGACCTCATCGAAATTTAAACTTGCAGAATTTATGCAATGCATCCAAATCATTGCATGGATATGTGGATTTGACAATTTAATCTTTAAAGTATTCATATTTGAAGTCTAACAAGACGTGCATTGCACATGCACGCTTACTAGTTAGAGAAGGAGATCGTGAAGAGAAACAATTCGTACCTTTTCCCTGATTATTATTTTCCGGCCCAATTGAGCAAATTTCTTGAGTTGCAAAAATGTAGCAGCTAATTATATTGGTTGATATAAACCGTAATAATTCGGTCCCACCAAATGGACGGCTAGTAATTTCTGATTAACACGGTAATTTATACAAAGTTTGTAATTAGTATAGGTATAGATATATGTTCCATGCTATAACTGCTATGGTTCTCGAGTCTGCAATAACACGAGGCTCGGAGGAA
>NW_025269582.1:0-1427 GCF_018294505.1 Triticum aestivum | reverse complement strand
GTCTCTCTCTTCTTTTCTTTTGTTTTTACTTTTTTCCTTTTACTTTTCTTTTCTGTTTTATGACTAGTTTTCTTTTATTTTAGTTTTACAAAATACACCAATGGTTCCTAAATTGGTATTGCTAATACATACTACTGCCACATTAATTTGGGTAACTAAATAAAATAGTTTAATATTTTATTTATTGTAAAAGGAATTCAACTAATTGTTTTGCTACTATTCAAAACATTTTAGAGTATTTATGCGTTTTATAAAAGTGTGGTTCCTCCACCATAATTACTTATGAATTAGTTGGAACCACCCGAACACTTTAGTTTTAATATTTGAAAACTTTTATTTTTTGACTTTATTTTGAATTTGAATTTTGAATCGGATTTGAACTAACGCGAGATTCGTCAACAGTAACCGAGGTGATGTGGCATCATTAGTGGGGATTACTGTAGCTTAATTACCCGGGCGTCACAATTCTCCTCCACTACAAGAAATCTCGTCCCGAGATTTAAGAGGGGAGTAAGGGGAAAGTTCTGGTTAGGATATTCTAACGGATCTTCTCGAAGAAGTTAGTTCCTATCGTTGATGTCTTCAATCCTTTATTCCGGTGCATCATGATAAACTTGTCACCATTTCTTCGTGAACTCCATCGTGCTTACGAATAGGTAAGGGGTAGCTCTACAATGCAAGGGTGTTATAAGGGAAAATCATCTGGGGGTATCCCAAGAATGAACTTATGAGTATCTCTCGAGTTGAACAAATGACACACATCGAGAGCAAAGTAAGACAGTGCGATAAGAAGTTTCAAGCGGATAGGCAATCGTTCATTGTCTGAAACAGGGTGCGAAAGGGTTCAGAGCAGCGGGAATAAGTATTGTGTCCGATACCAGGATAGATCAACAGGCAAGTGGCCCGTGAATTACCTACAAAGTCAAGCGTGAGGAATAACTTCGGCAACAGGGGTGTACAGGAGAGTCAGGTTTCGATCCTGCGAAACTGTGGGTTATGGGCCCACCATGTGGTTAAAAGTAGAAGGTTGGTGACATCTTGCACGATCATGTAAGCAAGGCATGTCAGAGGAGAGTCTGAGGGTCATGTCGGCAACAACATAGGTACCAAGGGCGAGGGACGAAGAGAACCATTTTCCTGCTCGTTGAACGAGGCGGACCAATAGGCAAGGTTCTCGTCCATCGGTGGTTACCGGAATGTCATCAACAATAGTAATAGGGTCTTACTTACAGAGTGGTACAACGAGGTGCTTACCTAAGCAGGGGATTATCACTGCTTAGATTATATATCTCCCAAGAAAGGTTCAAACAACCAATCGAAAGTAAAATATGATTATCATATTAAACAGAACAATGGAAAGGAAAATGTGTTTAAACACATATTTCAAGGGCATATCCTTCCCAAGGACAAGCAGAGCATGATATCCA
>NW_025269581.1:0-1427 GCF_018294505.1 Triticum aestivum | reverse complement strand
AGTTTCTGTATCTACCATGTCATACGGATGATCATCTTGCATTCCGAGTTATTCCTTACATTCTGTATCCTATGTCGGAATCTTATCATTCTGACTAAATCATTGTCTTGTTTACCTAGGATGGTCAACACGCGCAATAACCCTGCTCCTCAAGAGCAGGCCGAAGGCAGTGAAGTCAGGAATGCAAATCTGCCTCATCCTCCTTCCCTAGCCGAGGTTATGCTGGAAGCCGAGAGAAACAAGCGGGAGACCAACCGTTTGTTGGAGCGTATTGAACAGAACACAGCACGCCATCAGAGAAATAACTTGGTGTCACTCAGTGATTTCATCAAGTTACATCCACCCACGTTCCACCACTCCGTCGAGCCTCTCGACGCTGATGACTGGCTTCGCAGTATTTCTCACAAACTGCGTTCCGCGCTAGTAGCTGAGGCTGACAAGGTCACCTTTGCTGCATATCATCTTGAAGGCCCCGCCAGTCTATAGTGGGAGAATTATGGAGCTATGCGCCCAGCGGGCCATGTCACTACTTGGGCTGAATTCAGCGAGGCTTTCCGTGAACATCACATTCCGGAGGGTCTCATGGACCGTAAACGTGAGGAATTTTGCAGTTTCACTCAAGGCCGACTCTCCATGGATGCTTACAGCAGGGAGTTCGGTAACCTCGCACGATATGCAACTGAGGAAGTTTCTACTGATGCCAAGAAGCAAGCAAGGTTCCGTAAGAGACTTAGTCCTGAGCTTCGCCGCGACCTCCGTCTGCATGAGTGCACATCCTTTCAGAAGCTTGTTAACAAGGCCATCAGTGCTGAGACTGGTCAGACCGATTATGACGCAACACGCAAGCATGGCCGTGACGTGGGTTCCTCATCCGGTGCTGTTCCTCAGAAGCGCCGCGTGTGGGTGCCCAACACTGCCCTGCCACCCAGGTTCACACCGAGGCCATCCTTCCAGGCGCCTCACCCTGTTCAACAGTCTGCACCAGCCAAGCCCTATGGTGGTCCAACCAACAATGCTCCTCCACGTACCAGTTCCGTGACTTGCTTTAACTGCGGGGAATCTGGCCACTATATGTGCGAGTGTCCCCAGACCAAC
Organism: Triticum aestivum; assembly: GCF_018294505.1. NCBI lineage: Eukaryota > Viridiplantae > Streptophyta > Magnoliopsida > Poales > Poaceae > Triticum > Triticum aestivum. The sequence continues at coordinate 332 of NW_025269581.1, read as the reverse complement.
CCCAACCAATCTGCTAAAGCTGTTGGCCGTGGCAAGTCGACAGGGAAAGTGTTCTACGCCAAGCCGGCCACCGCTGCACGTGGCCATGTCAACTGTATCTCTGCCGAGGAAGCTCAAGAGGATCCCAACGTCGTTCTCGGTACGCTCCTTGTTAATTGCCACCCGGCATCTGTTCTTTTTGATACAGGAGCCTCTCATTCATTTATATCCAAAAATTATGCTCGTTTGCATAACACCGCATTCTGTGACATGCCATCCACTATGGAAATTTCTACTCCCGGTTCTAGATGGCAAACCTCCAGGGTAAGTCATGGAAATGAAATCCAAGTCGA
>NW_025269580.1:0-1427 GCF_018294505.1 Triticum aestivum | reverse complement strand
CCAAGAAACGTGTCAGAATCGGCCAAAATTGCGATTGTTGATGACCGACACATAAACGCACTCCAGGTTTCGTTAATCGTGGAAATCACTCCGGGACCCCAAAATAGTGAGTAGTAGTCCACAAAACGGGCCAGAATCGGCCAAAACTTCCAGTGTTGATGACCGACACGTAAGCGGACCTTGGGGTTCAACAATTATGGAAATCGCTTCGGGACCCCAAAACAGTGAGTAATAATCCAAGAAACGGGTCAGAATCGGCCAAAACTACCAGTATTGATCACCGACACGTAAACGCACCCCAGGGTTCGTTAATCATGGAAATCACTCCGGGAACCCCAAATAGTGAGTAATCGTCCACGAAACGGGCTAGAATCGGTCAAAACTGCCAGCGTTGATGACCGACACGTAAGCGCTTCTTGGGGTTCAACAACTATGGAAATCGCTCTGGCACCCCAAAACAGTGAGTAATAGTCCAAGAACCGGGCCAGAATCGGTCAAAATTGCCAGTGTTGATGACCAACACCTATGGAAATCGCTTCGGGACCCCAAAACAGTGAGTAATATTCGAAGAAACAGGTCAGAATAAGCCAAAATTGCGAGCGTTGATGACCGACATGTAAACACACCGCATGGTTCGTTGACCATGGAAGCCACTCCGGGACCCAAAAACAGTGAGTAATAGTCCATCAAACGGGCCAGAATCGGCCAAAACTGCCAGTGTTGATGATCGACACGTAAGCAGACCTTGGGGTTCAACAATTATGGAAATCGCTTCGCGACCCCAAAACGGTGAGTAATAATCCAAGAAACGGGCCAGAATCGGCCAAAACAGCGAGTGTTGATGACCGACACATAAACGCACCCTAGGGTTTGTTAATTGTGGAAGTCACTCTAGGACCCCAAAATAGTAAGTAATAGTCCATGAAACAGGCCAGAATTGGCCAAAAGAGCGAGTGTTTATGACCGACACGTAAACGCACTCGAGGGTTCGGTAACCATGGAAACCACTCCTGGACCCCAAAGCATTGAGTAATAGTCAATGAAACGGGCCAGAATCGGCCAAAACAGCCAATGTTCATGACCGACATGTAAGCGCACGTTGGGGTTATACTACTATGGAAATCGCTTTGGGACCCCAAAACAGTGAGTAATAATCGAAGAAACGGGTCAGAATCGGCCAAAATTGTGATTGTTGATGACCGACACGTAAACGCACTCCAGGGTTCGTTAATCGTGGAAATCACTCCGGGACCCCACAATAGTGAGTAGTAGTCCACAAAACGGGCCAGAATCGGCCAAAACTACCAGTGTTGATGACCGACACGTAAGCGGACCTTGGGGTTCAACAATTATGGAAATCGCTTCGGGACCCCAAAACAGTGAGTAATAATCCAAGAAACGGGTCAGAATCGGCCAAAACTACCAGT
>NW_025269579.1:0-1427 GCF_018294505.1 Triticum aestivum | reverse complement strand
AAATCATGGCACTCGAGCCCTAGTGACAAGCATTAAGCATAGCAAAGTCATAGCAACATCAATCTTAGAACATAGTGGATACTAGGGATCAAACCCTAACAAAACTAACTCGATTACATGATAAATCTCATCCAACCCATCACCGTCCAGCAAGCCTACGATGGAATTACTCACGCACGGCGGTGAGCATCATGAAATTGGGGATGGAGGATGGTTGATGATGACGACGGCGACGAATTCCCCTCTCCGGAGCCCCGAACGGACTCCATATCAGCCCTCCCGAGAGAGATTAGGGCTTGGCAGCGGCTCCGTATCGTAAAACGCGATGATTTCTTCTCTCTCATTTTTTTCTCCCCGAAATCCAATATATGGAGTTGGAGTTGGTGTCGGAGGGCCACCAGGGGGGCCACGAGGTAGGGGGGCGCGCCCAGGGGGGCGCCCCCACCCTCGTGGACAGGGTGTGGGCCCCTTGGTCTTCATATTTCGTGATGATTTTTTGTTAATTATCCTAAGATATTCCGTGGAGTTTCAGGACATTCCGAGAATCTTTATTTTCTGCACAAAAACAACACCATGGCAATTCTGCTGAAAACAGCGTCAGTCCGGGTTAGTTCCATTCAAATCATACAAGTTAGAGTCCAAAACAAGGGCAAAAATGTTTGGAAAAGTAGATACGACGGAGACATATCAACTCCCCCAAGCTTAAACCCTTGCTTGTCCTCAAGAAATTCAGTTGACAAACTGAAAGAGAAAAAGAAAAACTTTTACAAACTCTGTTTGCTCTTGTTGTTTTAAACATGAAAAGCCAACATTCAAGTTTCAGCAAATATTATGAACTAACCATTCTCACAATAACACAAAGGTCTCACAATTACTCATATCAATAGCATAATCAGCTAGCGAGCTATAATAACAAAACTCGGATGACAACACTTTCTCAAAATAATCATAACATGATATAACGGAATGGTATCTCGCTAGCCCTTTCTGAGACCGCAAAACATAAATGCAGAGCACCTTCAAAGATCAAGGACTGACTAAACATTGTAATTCATGGTAAAAGAGATCCAGTCAAGTCATACCCAATATAAACCAATAGTAATGAATGCAAACGACAGTGTGCTCTCCAGCGGGTGCTTTTTAATAAGAAGGATGATGACTCAACATAAAAGTAAATAGATAGGCCCTTCGTAGAGGGAAGTAGGGATTTGTAGAGGTGCCAGAGCTCAGTGTTTAAAATAGAGATTGAATAACATTTTGAGCGGCATACTCTTACTGTCAACGCAACAACTATGAGATGACGATATCTTCCATGCTAAACAAATTATAGGCGGTTCCCAAACAGAATGGTAAAGTTTATACTCCCCTTCCTCCACAAGCATCAATCCATGGCTTGCTCGAAACAACGAGTGCCTCCAACATTCAAC
>NW_025269578.1:0-1427 GCF_018294505.1 Triticum aestivum | reverse complement strand
GCACGCTCACTATAGCGCAGCTTGCTAAACTATGGCTGCGCGCATTCTACCTTATCCTACGCTCCGGCCACTTCAACCGAGCCAACCTACGCGACTAATTAGGCCGACGCGCTAACCAGGTGGAAGGGCGCGGGCGACGTGGGAAAAGATTGATCGTAACGCTTACGACCAAAACTGTTGGCGGCGCTTTGCTGGCCTTCTCCTAGACAAAAAGATAGTAATGGATTACCATCGCCCTGGTGTCGCTTTGCCAGCCTTCTCTCAGAAAAAAAAAATAGTAACACGTTACCGTTGCCATACTTTAGTTAACAGTCATCCCTCGCACGCCTACACCATCGAAACATCATAAAAGTGACCCAGCCTAAGTGTTAATTCCTAGCTTTTCAGTAGTAACGATTTACCATCACATACAGTTTTCTTTAAAATAATAAACTCCAGTTACGTTTCGTACCCACGTTCCGTCCACCCCGTCCCGTCCTTGCGGATGTGTGCGTACTAACTGCTCTGTAATCGCTGAACACCCCCATCCATACTCCATCTCCATCTCATCTTCCGAAGCTTCTTCCATGATTTCCTGATGAAGGCAAGATATCTCTCGTAATGGATCCCTCTCCTGTGACATTCAATTTCTCGCAAGGAGCTCCAGCAACTTCTACGCCAACATCATGGAAGAACACCGCCGGTGCATCATCTTCATCATCATCTGTCCCCTGCAGTCCACCATCTGTACGAGATCCACGGATGCACACTTCCGTCCTCACCCCACCGCCAGGACTCCAACCGGGTGACATGGTCACCCCTGATAAAACCCAAACCTACAGTCCGGTAAGTTCCGATTCAGTTTAATCTTGTACATTTTCCCTCTTTGAACTTGGTGTTCCTATTTCCAATTTCGTTTCTATACGCAGCGTGAAGATATTTCCGAAGACATCGTTCCTAAACTGCTGCAATGCTTTGCTGACGAGAAAGAAGCTTACGAATTTTATGTCCGCTACGCAAGTCATGCTGGATTTGATGTTCGCAAGAGTCGCACAAAAAAGACGGTGCGTGAGTTTTGCTGTTCCCGTGAAGGGCATGCACCCCTACCAAATCACGACGAAGAACGCAAGCGAGCAAAGATGTCGAAGAGAACAGGCTGTCGAGCCTTTGTCAAGCTAAGGAAAAATCTGAAAGATGGATCTTTTCAAATTGAGAGGCTAGTTCAAGAACACAACCATCCTCTTGTATCCACGCCCTCCCAACTTAAGTTTATGAGGGTACACAAAAACTTTGATCCTTCATTAATGTTGTTCGTCGATCATTTGCAAGCCGCAAAAGTAAAACACAAGTCTATGATCAATTTGCTCTCAGACATGCATGGTAGCCGAGATAATATTCCTTTTCCGGACAGGGACTTGGAGAATAGGTACCCGTGTTACTCATTGTTT
>NW_025269577.1:0-1427 GCF_018294505.1 Triticum aestivum | reverse complement strand
GGAGTGATTTTCACGATCGACAAACCCCGGGGTGCGTTTACATGTCGGTCACAAACACTCACAATTTGGGCCAATTCTGGTCCGTTTCGTTGACTATTACTCACCGTTTTGGGGTCCCAGAGCGATTTCCTCGACTTACGATCCTCGTGATGCATTTGCGTGTCCGTCGTCAAGACTCACTGTTTTGGCCAATTCTGACCCGCTTCGTGGACTATTACTCACCGTTTTGGGGTGCCGAAGTGATTTCCATAGTTGTTGAACCCTAAGGTGCACTTACGTGTCGGTCATCAACACTCGCAGTTTTGTCCGATTCTGGCCCGTTTCATGGACTATTACTCACTGTTTTGGGGTCCCAGAGCGATTTCCACGATTGACGATCCCTAGGGTGCCTTTACGTGTCCGACATCAAACACTCACAATTTTGGCCAATTCTGATCCGCTTCTGGTCTATTACTCACCATTTTGGATTCCTGAAGCGATTTCCATTGTCGTTGAACCCCAAGGTGCGCTTACGTGTCGGTCATCAACACTCTTAGTTTTGGCAGATTCTGGCCCCTTTCGTGGACTATTACTCACTGTTTTGGGGTCCCGGACTCATTTCCACGATCGACGAACCCCGGGGTGCGTTTACGTGTCGGTCATCAACACTTGCGGTTTTTATCGATTCTGACCCGTTTCTTGGACTATTACTCACCATTTTGGGTGCCCTAAAGCGATGTCCATGGTTGTCGAACCCCAAGGTGTGCATACGTGTTGATCGTAAAGAATCGCAGCTTGAGCCGTTTGTTGGACTATTACTCAGTTTTGTGGTCCCGAAGTGATTTCCATGATTGACGAACCCCGTGGTGCATTTACATGTCGGTCATCAACACTCACAATTTGGGCCAATTCTGGTCTGTTTCGTGGACTATTACTCACCATTTTGGGGGGTGCCAGAGCGATTTACACGATTGACGATCCCTAGGGTGCCTTTACGTGTCCGTCGTCAAACACTCAGAGTTTTAGCCAATTCTGACCCGCTTCGTGGTCTATTACTCACTATTTTGGGGACCCGGAGTGATTTTCACGATCGACGAACCCCGGGGTGCGTTTACGTGTCGGTCACAAACACTCACAATTTGGGCCAATTCTGGTCCGTTTCGTTGACTATTACTCACCGTTTTGGGGTCCCAGAGCGATTTCCTCGACTTACGATCCTCGTGATGCATTTGCGTGTCCGTCGTCAACACTCACAGTTTTGGCCAATTCTGACCCGCTTCGTGGACTATTACTCACCGTTTTGGGGTGCCGAAGTGATTTCCATAGTTGTTGAACCCTAAGGTGCACTTACGTGTCGGTCATCAACACTCGCAGTTTTGTCCGATTCTGGCCCGTTTCATGGACTATTACTCAACGTTTTGGGGTCCCAGAGCGATTTCCACGATTGA
>NW_025269576.1:0-1427 GCF_018294505.1 Triticum aestivum | reverse complement strand
GTCTAGCTAGTCATCAACCCGTGCGAACGCACGGGCTAGGGGTTTAGAGAAGATACATATCCTTGTATCTAATAGTACAAAATTCAAAATGAAAAAAAGCAGAACATTCAACTGGGAAAACAATTTACAGTGGAGAGTTTTTCAATACTATTTGCAAAGATGAATTAAAATATATATTTATATTTAGAAGATAGCTTTGTAAGATATGCGAGCTTCTCAAGTATTTGAAAATGGTTGATTCTATTCCATACTGATCATTAACAGCTGTTAAAAGGCGATCGAGTAAGCGGATCAGAATTCTCGGGTTTCTTGCAGCTTTGGCGGCCGCTTAGCCGCCCCCCGGATCGTGACGCCATCTCCGCCTTCATCGCCGACATCCGTTCGATGGCCGTCCGCCTGTCGCCGCCGTCCCCGCCGCCTCCGCCGGATCCTGACTAGACGCCTTGTGTTTGGTGTGTGGGTGTTCTTTTTCTTTTCCTTTTGGGCTTGTTGAGCTGTGCCCTTAGCAGAACCTATGTACTTTGTCATGAGTCTTGGGTGGGTGTGTGTGGACTTGCTTCGGTTTGTATGCTCTGTGGCGGTTTGCTTTATTTATAAAGCAGGACGAAAGCCTTTTTCGGTAATTATATTGCAGGGAAAATCATTCAACATATCGTATTTCATTGTCACAATGTGGAAGTACAATGAATGGAAATTACAAACGATTATCAACAGGTGAAGAGAATCTTACGCATATTACAAACTACAAACAATTAATGTAAATGCCATTGATATAATAATAACGTAATCATATACATGACAAATAAAAAATGCTTGATATGTTTGTTTAAATCATAAGGGATGGGAGACAAATTTTGGATTATAAAGTCCATGTTTCCAGCAATGAATTTATCTCATGGCTTTCATATCTAATGAGTCGTACACATTGGCAGTACCTACCCTATAGTTTTGGAACTTATTTTGCACTGACATCTTATGTGTGTCATCTTACAGAAATAAGATAGAAACAGAAAGGAAAATTGCATAAATCTGAGCATATCCAACTTAAGGCACATTATATGTTTTGCAAATAAATATAATTGCAGGAAGTAAACAATGTCGCGTGTTTTGAGTTTGAAATAGAAATAAATGGGCATTTCAAGCGAAGGATAAATTAAATATGTTGTCGTAAAACTATTTGGCATTGTGAAAATGCTTTTTGTATATTACTATTGGCAGCTTGCTGTCGAATATGCGAGCTCACTTCTCTTGTGATTGGAATCTGGAAAACTATTACTACTACATCTTGTCTTAGCCATGTCGCTGCTTAAACAGTAGAACTGAAGTTAGATGCAAGTACTCATGTACCTGAGGCATGGTTTTAAATAGCGGTTTATGGCACTCTTGGTTTTGAAGTAAATTCATGATATGGTTCCCTAAATTGTACA
>NW_025269575.1:0-1427 GCF_018294505.1 Triticum aestivum | reverse complement strand
TGTCCTTTCCCAGTGACAGCAGGGGCAGCAAGGCACGTATTGTATTGTTGCCATTGAGGATAAAAGGATGGGGTTTATATCATATTGCATGAGTTTATCCCTCTACATCATGTCATCTTTCTTAATGTGTTACTCTGTTCTTCATGAACTTAATACTCTAGATGCATGCTGGATAGCGGTCGATGTGTGGAGTAATAGTAGTAGATGCAGGCAAGAGTCGGTCTACTTTTCACGGACGTGATGCCTATATACATGATCAGGCCTAGCTAATCTCATAATTATTCTCTTTTCTATCAATTGCTCGACAGTAATTTGTTCACCCACCGTAATAATTATGCTATCTTGAGAGAAGCCACTAGTGAAACCTATGGCCCCCGGGTCTATCTCTTATCATATAAGTTTCCAATCTACTTTTATTTGCATCTTTACTTTTCCAATCTATATTATGAAATAGCAAAAATATATTTATCTTATCATATTATCTCTATCAGATCTCACTTTCGCAAGTGGCCGTGAAGGGATTGACAACCCCTTTATTGCGTTGGTTGCGAGTTCTTGTTTGTTTATGTAGGTGCGTGGGACTTTTGAGGAGCCTCCTACTGGATTGATACCTTGGTTCTCAAAAACTGACGGAAATACTTACGCTACTTTGCTGCATCACCCTTTCCTCTTCAAGAAAAACCAACGCAAGCTCAAAACGTAGCACCGCATTCTAATCTCATCAATGACAGCTCCATATCTACCTTGGGTTTCTTCTTTGATGTCTTAAACAACCTATTTTGAGTCAGAAGTAACAACAAAATTTTATAACAGAAGGTCTTCATCCAACGAGATAGCTTCACGGCTACCATGACTAAATGGGCATGTCCAATAGTAGCGTCATGGTATCGATGGCTATCCTACCGAGATCAACACGTAGAGTCCAAATTTAGATTTTTGGCGTTTGACTGCTGCCATTGGCCAGTGTTTAGATTGAAGCCCAAGTTCTGGAGCCACGCCCTGCCAATTCCTTTGGGCTAATGTACCCAAGCGCTGGGGAAACTTGGGCGGGCAAATCCTTCGCCAAAATTTTGGCGAGCCCCTGATTTGGCGGGGCTGACTTGGACGTAAACCAAACAGCCCCATAGTATTTACACACCTATAAGGAGACAACTCCCGCGGGCAGATCAATAGATTTGCTTCATTGCCGGTGTATGGGCTTTACTGAAAGAGCCAAGATATTGGGTGTTTGGTGGGCTACTACTTTACTAGACGATGGGCCGCATCACAGATATAGGGGCAAGAAATTTTTCCCAGGCCCCGGGCCGTGGCCCTGGTTGCCTAGGGCCCAGCTCCGCCCTATTTTCAAGGGATGCACCATATCATTACAATTTTACTATTGAAATAGAACATCATTACAATTTACGAAACTAATATGGAAGGACTAC
>NW_025269574.1:0-1427 GCF_018294505.1 Triticum aestivum | reverse complement strand
GCAACCTTTCCCTACATTTCTGCAAGAGGCTGTTTCCAGGACTCGAACCCGTGACCTCATGGTCACAAGGTAACAGCTTTACCACTGCGCCAAGGCAACAGCATAATTATAGACTAATCAGCAGAAATTAAGTGATTCTCTTTAAATCAGTAGAACTTGAATCATCACAATCTTACGCAACCAACATTAGATCAGCATATAAACGGCTCTTAAAACCTTAGGTTCATCTAGACATTCTCACACACAGCCACAGCTCTTACTGCTAGTTTGCCAAATGCCCCTACAGCTCCATAACAGCTTTTCCAGCAGAGCCAAACTCCAACTGCTTTCAGACAAGTCTCAGCCCAATAGAACTGGACACGCATTTTCTCATAAGGTGTGCATCTAGAAGTTGTTCATATGATATGTTGACAGTTGACACTACATGGCCTTAAGTAACAAATAAAGGCATATCAAGAGTTCAGATAAAAATTTACTGCCATCATGACATTTTAGTTATATGCCCTTTCCACTAGACATATTCTAGCTTTACCATGGAATAGCATAAACCATGTATAGCTTCTTAATACATATATTGCATACAAGGAAGACATGAATAGGCAAGACACTTGAGGTTTAATTATGAGAAGGGCATGACAGGATATTAGACACATTAAAAATTCTGAGGCAATGCAGGGCACATATGTTACCATGGGGTGTCAGAAAAAAAAGTAAATCAGATAAATGAGTTTCTGAATTAACAAGAGATAAACAAACTAATAAAATAAAGAGCCAGTCCGTGCCCGCCCGCTAAAAACAAAATATGAAGCACGGGTTCAAAGAGAGCATTCATGTGTTAGCTTCTCACACGTACTGCCTGTGTAGGTTTCGTACTTGTGCCAAGTATTATGGTTGCACTGACAAATGATGTACAGTAGTATGCAAATTTTTAGTATGGATAACCTATATATAAAAAAACAACACAATCGTGTTACACACCTTGATAAGTTCTTCCTGCATCTCAAGGAATTTCGGTTTTCTCCTCCTCTCAGAAACTGAATCTTCAGATGGCAATACTGTCCCAATTGTATCCATAACTTCATCTGGCAAAGAAGACGCTGTTGCTACAACAGCATCCACGGGTTTCGTTCTCCCAGCCAGGGTAAAAGCTCTGACAGCATTAGCAAAGATGGGTAAGCACGCAAGCCAAAACAGAGCTATTCTAGCCAATAGCCAAATTTACCTTGAAAGTATGAGAAGAGAAGATGGCACAACAGCAGGATTAAGTGATAGATCCAACCAGTCTTGTAGCTGGGCAGAAAATAAAATTGCAAGGAATTACTACCAAAGTTTAATATCCATTTACAAGGTAGCAGTTTAAAAAATTGAACACAAAGAAGTTGTGGTGAAAGGCAGTGCAATCCAACTTCAGATATGCTTAATTTCTA
>NW_025269573.1:0-1427 GCF_018294505.1 Triticum aestivum | reverse complement strand
AACCCTGCTTCCCAAGAGCAGGCCGAAGGCAGTGAAGCCAGAAATGAACATCTGCCTCAACCTCCTTCACTAGCCGAGGTTATGATGGAAGCTGAGAGAAACAAGCGGGAGACAAACCGTTTGTTGGAGCGTATTGAACAGAACACAGCACACCATCAGAGGGCTAACGTGGTGTCACTCAGTGATTTTATCAAATTGCATCCACCCACGTTCCACCACTCCGTCGAGCCTCTCGACGCTGATGACTGGCTTCGCAGTATCTCTCACAAACTGCGTTCGGCGCTGGTAGCTGAGGCTGACAAGGTCACCTTTGCTGCATATCATCTTGAAGGCCCCGCCAGTCTATGGTGGGAGAATTATGGAGCTATGCGCCCAGCGGGCCATGTCACAACTTGGGCTGAATTCAGCGACGCTTTCCGTGAACATCACATTCCGGAGGGTCTCATGGACCGTAAACGTGAGGAATTCTGCAATTTCACCCAAGGCCGACTTTCTGTGGATGTCTATAGCAGGGAGTTTGGTAATCTTGCACGATATGCAACCGAGGAAGTTTCTACTGACGCCAAGAAGCAAGCAAGGTTCCGTAAGGGCCTTAGTCCTGAGCTTCGCCGCGACCTTCGTCTGCATGAGTGCACATCCTTTTCGAAACTTGTCAGCAAAGCCATCAGTGCTGAAACTGGTCAGACTGACTATGACGCAACACGCAAGCATGGACGTGACATGGGTTCCTCATCCGGTGCTGGTCCTCAGAAGCGCCGCGTGTGGGTACCCAACACCGCCCTGCCACCCAGGTTCACACCGAGGCCATCTTTCCAGGCGCCTCGCCCCGCTCAACAGTCTGCTCCAGCCAAGCCCTATGGGGGTCCAACCAATAATGCCCCTCCACGTACCAGTTCCGTGACTTGTTTCAAGTGTGGGGAATCTGGTCATTATATGCGTGAGTGTCCCCAGACCAACCCCAATCAATCTACTAAAGTTGTTGGCCGTGGCAAGCCGACAGGAAAGGTGTTTCATGCTAAACCGGTCACCGCTTCACGTGGCCATGTCAACTGTGTCTCTGCCGAAGAAGCTCAAGAGGATCCCAACGTCGTTCTCGGTACGCTTCTTGTTAATTGCCACCCGGCATCTGTTCTTTTCGATACAGGAGCCTCTCATTCCTTTATATCTGAAAATTATGCTCGTTTGCATAACGTTGCATTCTGTGATCTGCCGTCCACTATGGAAATCTCTACCCCTGGGTCTAGATGGCAGACCTCTAGGGTAAGTTATAGGAATGAAATCCAAGTCGATAGACTTGTCTTCCTTGCATCTTTGATAGCCCTTAAATCTTCAGATATTAATATCATTTTGGGTATGGACTGGATGTCAGCTCATCATGCCAAAATTGATTGCTTCTCTAGGACTGTTCAACTCACCCACCCTTCGGG
>NW_025269572.1:0-1427 GCF_018294505.1 Triticum aestivum | reverse complement strand
TAATAAACTGTAAGTGAACCTTGGGTGCTTATATGGCAACTCAAGTTAGGAACAGTTAGACAGATGAATATTACTCCCTCTGTTCCAAAACTATTGTCGTGGTTTTAGTTCAAATTTTAAACCAAAACCACTACAATAATTTTGGAACGGAGGGAGTACCTACAATAATTAGCATGTAGGGTTTCTACACTTCACGATATCTTGAACTAGTAAAGCGGTGATCGGCGCCTACTTCGGACCTCACAACAGACTATTACTGTGTAGTGGAAATGAATTATATCCTCGATTTTAAATAGTTTCAACACACTTTCTTTAGAGAACCAACCAGTGGATATATGGTTAGGAGGGTGGTGGTATCCCTAGCCCACCAGCAATCAAATCTCAGCTGATGCTTTGGTGTCTCATTAATGCAAACTATTGTTTCAGTAGGAGGTGACATTTCTGTCGATAGTGGAGTGCCCGTGGTGACTTCGTCAATCTTGAAACTCCACAACTCCAACCCATTTTTCAGTAGGCGTTGTGTCGTTGTGTGCGTCTACATTCGTAATCGTTATTTTTTAAGTATGTTCCTTAATGTCCTAATTAAATGACGTATGCGACAAGGACGTGGTTCAAAGGATGGTGGAGTGCATCGGTACAATGACAATGCACCCCTCGTGCTCTGATGGATTAGCATCATTCTCTGCAATGCTCTGGTTTATTACTTAATACTTGCAGACGTTGGACATTATTCCAGTATACCAATCTTGCATATTTCAAGTCAATTTCACAAATATTTCATATTTTCCAGTAAAACATCTACAAATATTTTTGTGTGTTATATTTTGATCAGAGTTGGCATTTACTTCAGCACATTCTTAAGAAATCAATTCTATTCATTTTTCTGAGTTATATCAGTGAGATATCATTTTTTAAAAATATGCACGGACAACCACAGGAAATGCAATTATTTCAATCAATATCATAAACATATCACAAGGTTTTGCACAAATTTCAATTATTCTAGTCATATTTCAATCAAATTTAATTAGTTTCCTGCATTTAAAACTCTTTTTTTTACAAAATCATTTATAGATATCACAGATATTTCAATTATTCCAGTCATATTTGAATCATCTTCAGGATCAGTTTAGAGATATTTCACACAAAGTTCAATTATTTCAGTCATATACAAATTCATAAACATTTCATATAGGTATCAAATATTTCATTGTTTACTTTTTAAAAAAAAAATATGCTTCATTAAAAATTGTAATATGAATGAAATAGTTAAAATAAAATGTGAAGTATTATTGAACATTTGTTAAGTTGATGTGACCACTGAAAAAATGTTGGAAAAGATGAAATTTCATTGGAATACTACTCCCTCCAATCCTATATAAACTTTGTGGTTTTAATTGAACTAAAACCACAAAAGTTATTTGGAT
>NW_025269571.1:0-1427 GCF_018294505.1 Triticum aestivum | reverse complement strand
GTCTAGCTAGTCATCAACCCGTGCGAACGCACGGGCTAGGGGTTTAGAGAAGATACATATCCTTGTATCTAATAGTACAAAATTCAAAATGAAAAAAAGCAGAACATTCAACTGGGAAAACAATTTACAGTGGAGAGTTTTTCAATACTATTTGCAAAGATGAATTAAAATATATATTTATATTTAGAAGATAGCTTTGTAAGATATGCGAGCTTCTCAAGTATTTGAAAATGGTTGATTCTATTCCATACTGATCATTAACAGCTGTTAAAAGGCGATCGAGTAAGCGGATCAGAATTCTCGGGTTTCTTGCAGCTTTGGCGGCCGCTTAGCCGCCCCCCGGACCGTGACGCCATCTCCGCCTTCATCGCCGACATCCGTTCGATGGCCGTCCGCCTGTCGCCGCCGTCCCCGCCGCCTCCGCCGGATCCTGACTAGACGCCTTGTGTTTGGTGTGTGGGTGTTCTTTTTCTTTTCCTTTTGGGCTTGTTGAGCTGTGCCCTCAGCAGAACCTATGTACTTTGTGGTGAGTCTTGGGTGGGTGTGTGTGGACTTGCTTCGGTTTGTATGCTCTGTGGCGGTTTGCTTTATTTATAAAGCGGGACGAAAGCCTTTTTCGGTAATTATATTGCAGGGAAAATCATTCAACATATCGTATTTCGTTGTCACAATGTGGAAGTACAATGAATGGAAATTACAAACGATTATCAACAGGTGAAGAGAATCTTACGCATATTACAAACTACAAACAATTAATGTAAATGCCATTGATATAATAATAACGTAATCATATACATGACAAATAAAAAATGCTTGATATGTTTGTTTAAATCATAAGGGATGGGAGACAAATTTTGGATTATAAAGTCCATGTTTCCAGCAATGAATTTATATCATGGCTTTCATATCTAATGAGTCGTACACATTGGCAGTACCTACCCTATAGTTTTGGAACTTATTTTGCACTGACATCTTATGTGTGTCATCTTACAGAAATAAGATAGAAACAGAAAGGAAAATTGCATAAATCTGAGCATATCCAACTTAAGGCACATTATATGTTTTGCAAATAAATATAATTGCAGGAAGTAAACAATGTCGCGTGTTTTGAGTTTGAAATAGAAATAAATGGGCATTTCAAGCGAAGGATAAATTAAATATGTTGTCGTAAAACTATTTGGCATTGTGAAAATGCTTTTTGTATATTACTATTGGCAGCTTGCTGTCGAATATGCGAGCTCACTTCTCTTGTGATTGGAATCTGGAAAACTATTACTACTACATCTTGTCTTAGCCATGTCGCTGCTTAAACAGTAGAACTGAAGTTAGATGCAAGTACTCATGTACCTGAGGCATGGTTTTAAATAGCGGTTTATGGCACTCTTGGTTTTGAAGTAAATTCATGATATGGTTCCCTAAATTGTACA
>NW_025269570.1:0-1427 GCF_018294505.1 Triticum aestivum | reverse complement strand
GTCACAAGAGAGTTGAATGCATTCAATAATTGTTGCTGCTTGGGAACCATTGAATCTATAAGTATCTTTTACTGCATCAATCACAAGTTCACAATCTGACTCAACTTCTATCCTCAAGCATCCCACATGAGCTGCCAAATTAATACCATTCCTGAGAGGCCACATCAGAAACATGTGGAACGAACATGCTGCAGCGGCTACAAAATAACCCAATTCATCTTTGATGACTGCCTCACTTGCTCCTGATCAGTCTTTTACGTGGAATAAAGCATCTACATTAATTTTCATAAAGCCGTGCAATGGTTTGCACCACTTTTTTGGTTTTCCTCCTTTCGTCCTTCTTTTCAATTGCTCTCCAGAAATTGGTGGCAATTGCTCTGATGGATGTTGTTGTTCTATCTGCTGGCAGTACTAATGCACTCTTTATTAGCTGTCGACATTGCCACCAAAGGTACCAAGATGCCACGATCACAAGCTTGGGTATATGTAGACCTCCAATACTCTTCCCTGAGTTCTCATCTGTAATTTGATTCAAGTTTAAAAAACATGATCGGTCTCGACATATGGCCTTCCTGATCGTCTCTGTTAGATCCAGCTGTTATCAAATAAATTTAACCCTCTTACAGCTGAAAAGACAGTGTTGAATATCATCAGTTCCCCTCAAGCAGACCGGACATTGTGCTTGTGTTAAAACATGTCTGTTTGCTAGTACACCCTTTCAGGGAAGGATCCCATGTTATACTAGCCGGCACTTTAGGTTTCTAGATGTCATCCCAAATGGGGATAGGATTTGCTCGACCTTGGCCATCCTCCGCATGCATATGTTGTCCAAATTTATGCTTCCATTCCCTATGATAAGCAGATCAAACTGAGAATGTACTAGACTTTCACTACAAAAAAAAGACACATCTGTGACATTTTGGGCCGAACAATTTTTTTCATGCTTATGCCACTTCTATGATGATAATTGTGACAAAATCCGGTATCATAATAGATGTGGTCGGCTCCTACTTCTATGACAAAAAATCATGACAGAAAATGGGCTTTTCGTCCTGGGCGGGCCGGAGACGCAGCTGCATGACATTCTTTAGGCCGTCCATGACGGAAAAAACCATGGTAGAAGCGAGGGCGAGGAAAATTTCGGGGTGTTCCCGGTTACGGTGGGTGGTCAGGGGCCGAGCGATGCGCGTTTCTCTCGTACACGCACGCGTGTGTGTGCGAGGCATTGGGCTCTAACTGAACCCGAGCAAGGCGTTGGGCTCTAACTGAACCCGAGCGATCGCACTAGCTACGATACTGAACCCGAGCGATCGATCCCTTACTGTTAACTGAACCCGAGTGATTCCTTCGCTAGAGCTGCTAACTGAAGCCGATCGAACCCTGCTACCTCCTTCCCGTGATGAACAGCGAGCGTTGTTGGGGGGGGG
>NW_025269569.1:0-1427 GCF_018294505.1 Triticum aestivum | reverse complement strand
GTCCGAAATCAACCCTATCTCTTGTTTCCCCACACATACGGACTCTAAAAATAGCCTATACTTATGTATTTCGAAATTACATGGGCCTGGTCCAATAATAAGGTGACGCAGCACCTAAAATAGCCTCGGGACGAAATTTATGAAGTGGCATCTTGTATATTTCGTCCAAGGCTTCATGCACCCATTATGGTGGCTTCAAAGTCCTGAAATCATCACTTGTAACTCCGTTCTTGTTCCCCTTGCGCATGCCATCATCTCCATGCTTGTTCTTGCTCCAATGTTCATCCTTCTCCAAGCTAGGCCCTTCATTTGTAAGCAAAACAAATGTATCCAATTTAGGCAGCATCATATTCTCATGAACATTAGAATCATTACCAAGAAACGAAAGTACCTGGTAATTTAGTTGGCGTGCACGAGCTCTAGTAATTGGTCCAGTATGTATAGCAGCAGGGGCTGTGGGTGTAACAATTGTATTTATGTCCTCATCACACTAGATGGTTCATTATTAGGTTTCATTTGTTGCTCAAATTCTTTTGCCACAATCTTATTTTCACTCTTATTCGTCTCCTGTTTTGCTTTATTAGCTCTATTAATCTCATCTTTCAAAATGGAATCAGGAGTCATAGGAAGCAAAGTAATATTTTTATCCTTATGAACAAGAGTATAGTGATTGTTTCTACCATGGTGTACAGAATTTTTATCAAATTGCCATGGTCTACCAAGTAATAAGGAACATGCTTGCATAGGTACCACATCACAATCAACATAATCAGCATATGTAGAGATACTAAAATGCACACGAACAGTACGTGTTACCTTAACCTTGCCTCTGTTGTTGAACCATTGGATGTAGTAAGGATGTGGATGTGGTCTTGTGGTGAGAGAAAGCTTCTCCACCATCTCCATGCTAGCCAAGTTGTTGCAGCTCCCTCCATCTATGATGACGCGCACAGAACGTTCTTTCACAACTCCCTTGGTATGGAACAAATTGTGCCTCTGATTTTGCTCAGCTTGTGTGACCTGCACACTCAAAACACGTTGAGCAACTAAACATTCATACCTGTCAGCGTCTTCAGGAGCCATGTATTGCGTCTCATGATCAGAATCATCTCCACCATGTTCTTCACGTGTAATAAGAGCTAAAGTCTCCTCATCATAGTCACTAGCGGACTCATATCCACCATCCGCGGTAGCAATCATCACACGCGGAGATTTGCATTCTCTCGCATAATGACCTCCTCCCTTACAACGACGACAAATAATATCACTTGTGTGCCCTGTTGATGCCATGGAAGAAGCAGAACTCTGTGCAGGCCCAGCAGGTGCGCTCCTGGCAGATAATGGTGGTTGTGCCTTTTTTCTTGTATCACGAGTGGAGGAGACACCTGATTGAGGTGCTGGTGCAGTTGAAGTAGAAGATGCACGCG
>NW_025269568.1:0-1427 GCF_018294505.1 Triticum aestivum | reverse complement strand
GAGGATGAAGAACCACTGACACGCAGGAGGAGTCGGAAAGCGTCCGCCAGTAAGGTGCCTCAGGATGTGACGGCGCCTGAGATTCTGACTGTGGAGGAAGAGAACACCACTCGACACACGGTGTCCTTCGCAAATCCACTGACGAGTGCTCAGCAGCCCTCCCTCTTCACGACGCACCACGTCCCCGAGGACCAAGCTGGCGCAGCGAAGGAAGCAATACGCCAGGCGGGACTCATGATGGAGCAGCTGAAGACCATCCGGGATGCGAGCCAGGCAGCTTATGACGCCAGTTCTGCCCTCCAAAGCAATGTCCAGGTCAGTCGACCACTGTTTGTTCTGTTGGATATGCTACCAAAAACTTTTCTTTTCCGGAATTTATAGTAGTCACCCAGTGGGTGTGTCGAATAAACTCCGTGTTAGCGGGGGCACGCTGAGTGCACCCACTGGGTGTAGTCCCCAAGGCTAAGGTCGACTGCTGGCAGTCGGCCTTAGGCTTTATGATGTCAATCTTTCTGCCAGTCGACTGGTCGACTGGATTTCGCAAACCGGTGGGGGCACGCTGAGTGCACCCACTGGGTGTAGTCCCCAAGGCTAAGGTCGACTGCTGGCAGTCGGCCTTAGGCTTTATGATGTCAATTTTTCTGTCAGTCGACTGGTCGACTGGATTTCACAAACCGGTGGGGGCACGCTGAGTGCACCCACTGGGTGTAGTCCCCGAGACTGTGGTCGACTGCTTGCAGTTGATCACAGTCTTAGAGAATGCTCTTTTTTTTTTTGAGGTCGACTGGTCGACTTTGTCTTCATCGGGATTAGTGGGGGCACGCTGAGTGCACCCACTGGGTGTAGTCCCCGAGACTACGGTCGAATACTTGTGTTTGGCTGTAGTCTTAGAAACGTGTGTTTTTCCCTTTTTCACCCAGAAGTGAATTATATTTGACATTTAGTCGATTGGTTCTTCGCAGAACTCCTGTGATCTTGTGGCTCGCTACTCAGAGCTGGAACAAAAACATACTCAAGTCGAGCTGAGCTTGAAGCTGGTTCAGGAGAAGCTGACAAAGGCAAAGGAGGAGACTGAAGGTATGTTTGGTGAGACCCTGACGACTGCTTTTCCCCTTGCTTATTTCAAAATCTGATCTTGCTGTAACTTGCAGGTAAGGTAAGGGAGGCCCAGCAGAAGAAAGACCTTGAGCTAGCTGAGAAGATCAAGCTTGCTGACGAGAAGTTAGCTTCAGTCACCAAGCTCGAACAAGACAATACCAATCTGAAAGCTGCTCTTGGGATTGCCAACAAGGAGGTCAGTCGACTGAAAACTGATAAAGCTGCCCTGACCGACCAAGTCAGCAAATTGACTGAGAAGAAAACTGAACTGGAGGCCTTCCTGAGTGGCCTTGCCAAGAAGCTGTTTCTTATGCTTGAAGGTAAACCTC
>NW_025269567.1:0-1427 GCF_018294505.1 Triticum aestivum | reverse complement strand
CATGACCCAGCATCGAACGTGTCGGTCATCAGCGAGTGAATCCAGGCTGTAGCACTGGGCTAGCAGGACTCCGGTGAACCGGGCTGTAGCAGGCTAACAGGACTCCGGTATTCATCGCGTGACATTTCCCCGAAGGGACAGACACAGGAACGAAGAAGGACACATGCCGGCCAGCCTAAGTGTTCCGGAGCAGTAGCAAGCTACCATGGCTCAGTGGAAACACTAGGAGACATTTCCCGGTAAGAGAGGCTACTAAAGATAAACAACTAGATGGTCAGATCCCACACATACCAAGCATTTCAATAACATACACACAATATGCTCGATATGTGCAATACAACATGGCATCACAAAATGACTCTACGACTCAAGTAGTTTATTCAACAGGCTCCGAGGAGCGAGATATTACAAACATGGGTCTCATGACCCAACACTCAGAGCATACAAGTCAAAGCACACGCGGAAGCTATCATGTCTGAGTACAGACATCTATAAATGAAAAAGGCTGAGAAGCCTGACTATCTATCAGATCCTGCCGAGGGCACAAGATCGTAGCTGAGGTATCAAGCTAAACGTCGAAGTCCACGCGAAACTACTAGTGAGATCGAAGTCTCTCTGCAAAAACATAAAATAGGCAAACGTGAGTACAAATGTACCCAGCAAGACTTACATCAGACCTATCTACATATGCATCATTATCAACAAGGGGGTGGAGGGGTTTGACTGCAGCAAGCCAGCTTTGACTCGGTGGCTATCCTGAACTACGACTGCAAGTAACTCTTTTGAGGTGGCGCACACGAGTCCACATATTCACCATATCAATACACCACTATGGATCCGCTGCCGTCTCCCTACGAGAACGCCATCCATAGCACTCACGCTTATCTTGCGTATTTTAGAGTATCCACTTTCACTTGTCTATGAACTGATATAAGCAACCCAGAGGTCCTTTTCCGTGGACACGGCTATTCGAATAGATTAGGTTAACCCTGCAGGGGTGTACTTCTTCACACACGCTCTCACCACTTACCGCCGTTTACACGACATGTACTCGGCAACCTTCAAGCGGAAGCCCAACGTGGGTGTCGGCCACGACCTACCTAATCACCTAAGCCTCCAGTCCAGGTTTATCGCCTATTCAGGTTCCATCCGCAGGGAGTCCGGCCGAGGTTTCCCATACGGCCCCGAACGATGTGAACAGGGTTCCCGAGATACCTAACGGGTATTCGGTACACCGTGCCACGTACCTACCGCATCACAGCCCACCCCTACGGTCAGCGCTGTCCACGGCCTCCAGTAGGCTACAAACACCAGAAACTACTTGCAACTCCTGGACGGAGAACTAGGGTGAATAAGAAGCCGAGAGGGTCCATTGGTTTCGGGCCCAATGCATGGTAGTAGCTGATTCTTAAATCACACATACAGAT
>NW_025269566.1:0-1427 GCF_018294505.1 Triticum aestivum | reverse complement strand
CTCAGCGGTAACACTAGGAGACATTTCCCGGTAAGAGAGGCTACTAAAGATAAACAACTAGATGGTCAGATCCCACACATACCAAGCATTTCAATCATACACACAATATGCTCGATATGTGCAAATACAACGAAGCATCACAACATGACTCTATGACACAAGTACTTTATTTAAGGCTCAGGGAGCCATACATAACATACACAAAGGTACGGGTCTCACGACCCAACATACAAGTCATACAGTCATACAAGCCAACAGCGGAAGTACTTTGTCTGGGTACAGACAACTAGTAAAATAAAAGAGGCTTGGAAGCCTAACTATACTACGTGGTCCATCACAAGCTCAGGGTCACCACCTGGGTCTTTAGCCTACTCGTTGATGTCAACGTCTACATAGAACCCATCAGAAGGGGTTGCAGCGTCTTCTGTAAAAATGTAGATTATAGCAACATGAGTACAAAGGTACTCAGCAAGACTTACATCAGATCCTACATACATGCATAGTATCAAGAAGGGTTGGTGGAGTTATTGCAGCAAGCCAGCTTTGACTCTAGGCTAGACTATCCTACGATACTCCAACTTGAAATAGTTTTGCGCACACGAGTCCACTATTCACCACTTCAATACACTACCGAGGATCCACCTCCGTCTTCCTACGGAAGAGCCATCCTCGGCACTCACACTTATCTTGAGGCTTTTATCAGTTTCCATTTACTTGTCTATGAACTGTATAGGCAACCAAGTAGTCCTTTACCGCGGACGCGGCTATTCGAATAGATCATGTTAACCCTGCAGGGGGTACTTCTTCATACACGCTCTCACCACTTACCGTCATTTACACGACATGTACTCGGCAACCTTCAAGCGGAAGCCCAACGTGGGTGTCGGCCACGACCTACCTAATCACCTAAGCCTCCAGTCCAGGTTTATCGCCTATTCAGGTTCCATCCGCAGGGAGTCCGGCCGAGGTTTCCCATACGGCCCCGAACAATGTGAACAGGGTTCCCGAGATACCTAATGGGTATTCGGTACACCGTGCCACGTACCTACCGCATCACAGCCCACCCCTACGGTCAGCGCTGTCCACGGCCTCCAGTAGGCTACAAACACCAGAAACTACTTGCAACTCCTAGACGGAGAACTAGGGTGAATAAGAAGTCGAGAGGGTCCATTGGTTTCGGGCCCAATGCATGGTAGTAGCTGATTCTTAAATCACACATACAGATCTCAGTGCTTAAGGTCGGCTTCAATGAAACAACCCACCATGTACTCCTACATGGCCTCTCATCGATACCTTTACCAAATCGTGTTCACCACACCACTCTCATTACCGACATAATCATTTCACTCTAGCCCATCACCCAGATGAACCAGACCTGACACAACTCTAAGCATAGCAGGCATAGCAAGGTAGGAACAACACATACA
>NW_025269565.1:0-1427 GCF_018294505.1 Triticum aestivum | reverse complement strand
TCCTGAGCACGGATCGAACTCGGTGCCGGCTAGCTCGCACCGGCGCCTTTGTTAGTCTTTCGTTTCCTTCCCTTCTTCTTGATCTCCTGTAATGGGACCGAGTTCTGCTCACAGACCGCCTTCTTGAGCGTGTTGGGGCTGATAATATTTCGCACCTCAGCTATTTGAGGCTCGGTGAAGGCGGGAGCTGGAGGCGTATCCTGAGAACTGAACGCCAGACGATGCCTGTTGCAATTGGATTTCTCCGCCGTATCAGCTAGATTGCGGTCGTCTTGGTTGGGTTCTTGAGAAAGAGGCCCGCAGAACTCGTCAGTGTACCCATGTTCGGCAAAGTACTTATCGACATTGGTAAATGTACCATCCTCGTTGTCGTCGTCGTCCGGATCCTGTGCCATAGGGATGTCCGTATCCTGTGCCATAGGGATGTCCGGCATAGGGATGTCCGGCAGGTCCGATAGCGTTGCGGCATTCTTGCCATGGCTTGGCGCCGGCACGACTGGCGGTCTTGTCTGTGGGGTGGTGTCCCCCGCCCCCAAACGAATCTGGCTCTTCGGCCAAAGCAGGGGCCAGTTTATGCAGGCGCTGAGGGTCATCTCATCTTCTTCGTCGGCCCCAGCGGGTCGAATCGGAGGTAACAGCTCGTCGTAGCCTGGCAGCACCCAAACCACTTCAACCCTATACACTGTGGGTGCCATCAGATTACTGTGGAACATGCGGTTGCCCGGTTGAACGATTCTGCCCTTGGCGACATCGACCAACTCGCCGCCCACTAAGTGCAGAAGAGTGCAAGGAACATCGGCGGCGCCCTGCGAAAACATGTAGGGCGTCAGGGATGCCCAGTCAAAGGCAAGGAGATGAAGTCATCGGTCGAGAGGCTTAGTTACCGTGATGCCGTCGAGCTCGGCTAATGTCGAGGCACCGCCAATGGCGGGCGTGCAACTGACGGAGAGGGCACTTGCTGGCGAGGTGCCGGCCAGCATACACCCGGGTGCATTAAGCTCCAATGCCCGTGCCGGCGCAGGAGACACGAATACCGCCTCCACCAGAGACACCAATGGCGCCGCCGGAGACACCAATGGCGCCGCCTGCACGCTGTGCGAGTTGCTGGCCGTGAAGCTGAGAACCGGGGGAGGCCCCTGTTGGCCGCCCGCAATCCATGTTGTCAGCCCATGAATCAATGTACGCACCATGGCGTTGAGCTTCGTTCCCAGTTGTTGTTCCACTTGCTCTTGGACAAGCTCCAAAATCCGCGCCACTTGTGCCTTGAGTGCTTCAACCTCGCGCGTCTGGCTTTCCGAGCTGGTCCTTTTCTCCTTCCGCACACCAGCGCTATAGTATGACCCCCATTTTGTGGACAAGCCTTTGCCGGCCACACAACCAGCTGACGTCGGCTTAGTGAGCTTATCCTTGTTTTTCATTACGTTCAA
>NW_025269564.1:0-1427 GCF_018294505.1 Triticum aestivum | reverse complement strand
CGAATAGGCGATAAACCTGGACTAGAGACTTGAGTGTTTAGGTAGGCCGTGGCCGACACCCACGTTGGGCTTCCGCTTGAAGGTTGC
Organism: Triticum aestivum; assembly: GCF_018294505.1. Taxonomy (NCBI): domain Eukaryota; kingdom Viridiplantae; phylum Streptophyta; class Magnoliopsida; order Poales; family Poaceae; genus Triticum; species Triticum aestivum. The sequence continues at coordinate 1,340 of NW_025269564.1, read as the reverse complement.
CGAGTACATGTCGTGTAAACGGCGGTAAGTGGTGAGAGCGTGTGTGAAGAAGTACACCCCTGCAGGGTTAACCTAATCTATTCGAATAGCCGTGTCCGCGGAAGAGGACTTCTGGATTGCTTATATCAGTTCATAGACAAGTGAAAGTGGATACCCTAAAATACGCAAGATAAGCGTGAGTGCTACGGATGGCGTTCTCGTAGGGAGACGAGAGCGGATCCATAGTGGTGTATTGATATGGTGAATATGTGGACTCGTGTGCGCCACCTCAAAAGAGTTACCTGCAGTCGTAGTTTAGGATAGCCACCGAGTCAAAGCTGGCTTGCTGCAGTTAAACCCCACCATCCCCCTTGTTGAAAATGATGCATATGTAGTTAGTTCTGATGTAAGTCTTGCTGGGTACATTTGTACTCACGTTTGCCTATTTCATGTTTTTGCAGAGAGACTTCAGTCTCACTAGTAGTTCCACGTGGACTTCGACGTTTAGCTTGTTACCTCAGCTACGATCTTGTGCCCTCGGCAGGATCTGGTAGATAGTCAGGCTTCTCAGCCTTTTTCATTTATAGATGTCTGTACTCAGACATGATAGCTTCCGCTTGTGCTTTGATTTGTATGCTCTGATTGTTGGGTCATGAGACCCCTGTTTGTAATATCTCGCTCCTCGGAGCCTAATGAATAAACTACTTGAGTCGTAGAGTCATTTTGTGATACCATGTTGTATTGCACATATCGAGCATATTGTGTGTATGTTATTGAAATGCTTGGTATGTGTGGGATCTGACTATCTAGTTGTTTACCTTTAGTAGCCTCTCTTATCGGGAAATGTCTCCTAGTGTTTCCACCGAGCCATGGTAGCTTGCTACTGCTCCGGAACACTTAGGCTAGCCGGCATGTGTCCTTCTTCGTTCCTGTGTCTGTCCCTTCGGGGAAATGTCACGTGATGAATACCGGAGTCCTGTTAGCCCGCTACAGCCCGGTTCACCGGAGTCCTGCTAGCCCAGTGCTACAGCCTGGATTCACTCGCTGATGACCGACACGTTCGATGCTGGGTCATGGATGCCTGTCCCTGTAAGTCTGTGCCACTTTGGGTTTACGACTAGCCATGTCAGCCCGGGCTCCTTATCATATGGATGCTAGCGACACTGTCATATACGTGTGCCAAAAGGCGCAAACGGTCCCGGGCAAAGGTAAGGCGACACCCGTGGGAATACCGTGCGTGAGGCCGCAAAGTGATATGAGGTGTTACATGCTAGATCGATGTGGCATTGAGTCGAGGTCCTGACAGCGTTGGTATCAGAGCTTGACTGCCTGTAGGATTACCAAGCCAAACTGGTCGAAGT
>NW_025269563.1:0-1428 GCF_018294505.1 Triticum aestivum | reverse complement strand
GAAGAATTAATGATGTTCTTATTGTTGCAAATAAGAATTATGTGCCCGTATATTTTATCGTTCTTGATATAGATTGCAATCCTTCATGTCCTATTATTCTTGGTAGACCTTTCCTTAGAACGATTGGTGCAATTATTGATATGAAGGAAGGGAATATTAGATTCCAATTTCCCTTAAAGAAGGGTATGGAACACTTCCCTAGAAAGAAAATAAAATTACCATATGAATCTATCATGAGAGCCACTTATGGATTGCCTACCAAATATGGCAATACCTAGATCTATCCTTGCTTTTATGCCTAGCTAGGGGCGTTAAACGATAGCGCTTGTTGGGAGGCAACCCAATTTTATTTTGTGTTTTTTGTTTTTGCTTCTGTTTAGGAATAAATAATCCATATACCTTCTGTTTGGATGTGGTTTTATGTTTTAGTTAGTGTTTGTGCCAAGTAGAACCTATAGGATAACCTACGATGATAGTTGATTTGATTCTGCTGAAAAACAGAAACTTTATGCGCATGAATTTAGTTATGATAAATCACAAGAACGTGCTTTTGCGTTGATTCGAATTGCTGCTGATCAATAAACAAATTGTACAGGACTTCCTATTTTTGTAGAATTTTTAGAGTTCCAGAAGTTTGCGTTAGTTACAGATTGCTACAGACTGTTCTGTTTTTGATAGATTCTGTTTTTTGTGTGTTGTTTGCTTATTTTGATGAATCTATGGCTAGTAAATTAGTTTATAAACCATAGAGGAGTTGGAATACAGTAGGTTTAACACCAATATAAATAAAGAATGATTTCACTACAGTACCTTGAAGTAGTATTTTGTTTTCTTTCTCTAACGGAGCTCACGAGATTTCTGTTGAGTTTTGTGTTGTGAAGTTTTCAAGTTTTGGGTGAATTCTTTTGATGGATTATGGAACAAAGAGTGGCAAGAGCCTAAGCTTGGGTATGCCCATGTCACCCCCAAGATAATCCAAGGACACCAAAAAGTCAAAGCTTGGGGATGCCCCGGAAGGCATCCCCTCTTTCGTCCACTTCCATCGGTAATTTACTTGGAGCTATATTTTTATTCACCAACATGATATGTGTTTTGCTTGGAGCGTCTTGTATTATTTGTGTCTTTGCTTGTTAGTTTACCACAATCATACTTGCTGTACACATCTTTTGAGAGAGCCATACATGATTTGGAATTTGTTAAAATACTCTATGTGCTTCACTTATATCTTTTGAGCTTGATAGTTTTGCTCATAGTACTTCACTTATATCTTTTGAGCGTGATAATTTTTGCTCTAGTGCTTCACTTAGATCTTTTAGAGCATGGTGGTGGATTTGTTTTAAAGAAACTATTGATATCTCATGCTTCACTTAGATTATTTTGAGAGTCTTTAATAGCATGGTAAATTGCTTAATGTTAATATACTTGGTA
>NW_025269562.1:0-1428 GCF_018294505.1 Triticum aestivum | reverse complement strand
CAAGTACTAAGAGCATGAACTAGCTAATCACTCCTGCTGCTCTCTCTCAGGTAAAATAGCATAGAACATGTATATATTTCCTGATTCATCATATTGGAGCATGCAGATGAACCTGTCTCCTAATCATGGGTTGCGCTTCTGATTGCTGCCCCCTAGTACTTCTCTGCGATCGTTCACAATTTTGTTCCAGTCTTTTACTATTAAGCATTCCTCGCTATTAGAAATCCTGAATGCACTAAAGTGCATTTTAGGATATCTTTGCCGTAAGCTAACAATATTCATGGTACCTTTAGTCTCCATCCAATCAAGCACAACATTCATCGGGAGTCCCTGTTGAAGAACATCGTATAGTAACATACTTAGCAATGAAGTTTAGCTTAAAAAAATAATGTATGCAAAAGATGCACTGAGGAAAATAGTAGAAATATTACCATCTTTCCTAAATATATGTGGCTGTAGTTCAGTACGAACACTATTGGTCGCACGTTTTGAGTACTAACATTTCTAAGTGCAGGAAAAAATTTTGTCTTGACAGCATCAAGATCCTCAAGCCATGAAACATAATGACTTGTCTCCTCGCAGTTTAGTTCAGCCTCGGGACAGTGGACGGTCCTGTCTATCAAGCGCCGGACATGTTTGCTTGATTGGAAATAAGCTGTCAATATAAATTACTTGTCAACTCTTTTTGAATAAACAATATCGAAGACATAAATATGGTTGAGAAACTCACATAATGTTAAAATTGGAGGCGTCTGCACATCGAACCAAATGTCTCTATTACCTTCAATATAATCTTCCGGACGAATATCAAAGGTGATAACCATATCAGGCTCAAATGCATAAGCCTTGCATAGTGCTTGCCATGTTTTGCATTCAAAATAGGTGTATGTGTCTGCATTGTATAATTTGACGTTGAAGGTATAACCATGCTTGGTCTTCAAGTAAACTCTTTTCACCTCCATAGTTTTGTTAGGACTGAAACCTATCTTATCCAAGACAAAAATTCTTACATGGCAGGGGATACGCTACTAGAATAGTGAAAAAATAAAATTAAAAGTTGAAGCAAATAAAGCATAAGTCATGCTTAATTATGAAAAAGAGGTCGTTCTGACTTATTGTATCCACTTCGAAGTTCTCATCCAGCTTGATGCTGAAGCGCCTATCATTAACTAGAAAAAATTTGCCGCACAGGCCGCGCTGGTCTTCGCAGTATTCGCACATAATGAAATTGTGTTCGCCGTCAGACGACATTCCTATGTTCATAGGTGAAACATTAAACACTTATTAGTTCTATTAATTCAACTAATTCAATTAAGCACTTACGAAAAACATACCTAAATAAAGTAGCTCAACCAATTCAACTAACTAGTTCAACTAATTAATTCAACTAATTCAACTAAACTAGTTCTATTAATTTTCTTACTAAAA
>NW_025269561.1:0-1428 GCF_018294505.1 Triticum aestivum | reverse complement strand
AATTTGATTGACTTGTTGCGAGTCTTGCGTTCAGTCTCTTGAAGAATAGCAACTGGGTGCTCACGATAGGAGAGATCTTCTTGGAGCTCAATGTCCTCGAAGTTGACGGTGCGGTCAGGAGTCTTGAAGCACTTTCGAAGCTGAGAGACATGGAACACATCATGAACATTTGCAAAGTTTGAAGGAAGCTCAAGTTGATAGGCGAGGTCGCCTCTCTTGCTGACAATCTTGAAAGGTCCCACGTATCTAGGGGCAAGCTTCCCTTTGATACCGAAGCGACGAGTACCTTTCATGGGAGAGACGCGGAGGTAAACGTGATCTCCGATCTCGAAAACCAGATCACGATGCTTACTATCATAGTAGCACTTCTGGCGGGATTGAGCTGCTTTGAGGTTATCACGAATGACTTTGCACATTTCTTCTGCCTCTGTGATTAAGTCATTACCCAGCAGCTGACGTTCACCGGTTTCACACCAGTTGAGAGGGGTACGGCACTTCCTGCCCGAACTTGCTTGAAAGCTGTTGTTGTATGAGAATTCAGCATAAGGAAGACAATCCTCCCACTTCATGCCGAAGGAGATCACACAAGCCCTGAGCATATCTTCAAGAATCTGATTGACACACTCGACTTGACCGCTCGTTTGAGGATGGAAAGCTGTGCTGAAGCGGATGTTGGTGCCCATGGCCTTCTGAAAAGAATCCCAAAACTTGGAGGTAAAGATGCTGCCACGGTCTGAAGATATCACTTGAGGAATACCGTGCAGAGAGACAATGCGAGAGGTATAGAGTTCCGCCAATTGAGCTGCAGTGATCGACTCTTTGATAGGCAGAAAATGAGCCACTTTGGTGAGCTTGTCGATAACGACGAATATAGCATCATTGCCACGCTTGGACTTTGGAAACCCAGTCATGAAGTCCATTTCAATGTGGTCAAACTTCCATTCTGGAATGGCAAGAGGTTGGAGGAGACCAGCTGGCCTTTGGTGTTCTGCCTTCACTCTTCTGCAGACATCACATTCATTCACGAATTGAGCGATCTCGCGCTTCATTCGAGTCCACCAATAAGCTTGCTTGAGATCCTGATACATCTTCGTACTACCAGGGTGGATGGAGAGGAGAGAGTTGTGAGCCTCGTTCATGATCACCTTACGAAGTTCACCTTTGGGCACAACAATTCGATCCTCGAAGAAGAGAGTGTCCTTGTCATCAAGTCGGTAGCACTTGTACTTGGACTGACTCTTTGCAATACCAATCTTCACCTTCTTCACCATAGCATCAAGAAGTTGGGCTTGGCGAATCTGGTCTTCTAAGGTAGGAGAGACTTGAAGGTTGGCGAGGAAACCTTGAGGAACAACTTGCAGATTAAGCTTGCGGAAAGCTTCACAAAGCTCGGGTTGATAAGGCTTGAGAATCAGACTGTTGCAATAT
>NW_025269560.1:0-1428 GCF_018294505.1 Triticum aestivum | reverse complement strand
GAGCAAGTCAACTTAGAGGCTTACTAGGGACATGTTGTTGTCTATGTACCCACACATGTATCTGAGTTTCCCATCAATACAATTATAGCATGGATAATAAACGATTATCATGAACAAGGAAATATAGTAATAATAACTAATTTATTATTGCCTCTAGGGCATATTTCCAACAGTCTCCCACTTGCACTAGAGTCAATAATCTAGTTCACATCGCCATGTGATTAACACTGATAGGTCACATCGCCATGTGACCAACATCCACAGAGTTTACTAGTTTCTAAACTAGTTCACATCACCATGTGATTAAGACTCAATGAGTTCTGGGGTTTGATCATGTTTTGCTTGTGAGAGAGGTTTTAGTCAATGGATCTATAGTATCCAGATCTTTATGTACTTCGCAATTCTCTATGTCATATTGTAAATGCTGCTTCCACGCTCCACTTGGAGTTATTCCAAATGGTTGCTCTACTATACGTATCCGGTTTGCTACTCAGAGTCATTCGGATAGGTGTTAAAGCTTGCATCGACGTAACCCTTTATGCCGAACTCTTTATCACCTCCATAATCGAGAAACATGTCCTTATTTACTCCAAGGACAAATTTTGACCGTTGTCCAATGATCCCCATTCCTGGATCATTCTTGTACCCCTTAACTGACTCATGGCAAGGCACACTTCCGTTGCGGTACACAGCATAGCATACTATAGAGCCTACGTCTGAAACATAGGGGACGACCTTAGTCCTTTGTCTCTCTTCTTCGTGGTCGAGCTTTAACTCTTAACTTCATACCTTACAACTCAGGCAAGAACTCCTTCTTTGACTGATCCATCTTGAACACCTTCAAGATCATGTCAAGGTATGTGCTCATTTGAAAGTACTATTAAGCATTTTGATCTATCTTATAGATCTTGATGCTTATTGTTCAAGTAGCCTAATCCAGGTTTTCCATTGAAAAACACTTTTCAAATAACCCTATATGCTTTCCAGAAATTCTACATCATTTCTGATCAACAATATGTCAACAACATATACTCATCATAAATTCTATAGTGCTCCCACTCACTTCTTTGGAAATACAAGTTTCTCATAAACTTTGTATAAACCCAAAATCTTTGATCATCTTATCAAAGTGCATATTCCAACTCCGAGATGCTTACTCCAGTCCATGGAAGGATCGCTGGAGCTAGCATACCTTTTAGCATCCTTAGGATCGACAAAACCTTTCTGATTGTATCACATACAACCTTTCCTTACGAAAACTGGTAAGGAAACTCGTTTTGACATCCATCTGTCAGATTTCATAATGCTAACATGATTCCGACGGACTTAAGCATTGCTACGGATGAGAAAATCTCATCGTAGTCAACTCCTTGAACTTGTGAAAAAACTCTTCGCCACAAGTCGAGCTTCATAGACGGTGACATTACC
>NW_025269559.1:0-1428 GCF_018294505.1 Triticum aestivum | reverse complement strand
CGGACCAGCCGCGTTGACCGCTGATGCAATGATGACGTCATGCTGACGCAATTATTTATTTTCTGGAATTAAAATAATTCAGAAAATCCAGAAATTGATTTAAACTTCAAAAATTCATATCAATTCAACCGTAGCTCAGATTTAAATAATTTATATATGAAAAATTATCAGAAAAATGCAACCTTTCCATCTGTACTAGTTTCATGCATGAAAAACCAACCTATACATGCTGAATATGGGAAAACACATTATGGCATATATAAGAGACCTAATTTAGAAATGCATTTGAACCTTTGGTTCAAATGGATTTCAAACCAATTGAACACTAGTTGCATTAGCTCAACAGCATCACATCTACATGCCATGTTCATGCATCATATTGTTGCATATGATTGGGTATTGATTGCCGGCACCGTTCCTTCTCGATAGGTCCTGCTCCGGAGACGTTCCAGAGTACCTGTCGGTGAAGCAGTGCCTCCTCTGTTGTTTTACCAGGCAAGCAACCCCCCTTGTTCATTTCGATAAAACCCTACTCTCTCGCTCCTGCTCTCAGTTATTGCATTAGGACAACAACGATTCATCTGCTACTTTGTGCTGCGGTAGTTGAACCCATTCCTCTGCATGACCTGTCATTGCCACAGTAAATAGTTGAAACCCACTAGCATGTGTAGGAGTTGATTGAAGCCACTGATGTGTTCCTACCATGCTATGCCTGCTATTGCTTAGAGTGTGTCAGGTCTGGTTCATTGGGAATGAATTGGAGTGTTACGATATGTTCTGATGCTGAGAGTGAAGTGTGTGAACACGATTTGGTAAAGGTAGCAGTGAGAGGCCATGTAGGAGTACATGGTGGGTTGTCTCACTGGAACCGTCCTTAAGCACTGAGTTCTGTGTATGTTGTCCAATGACTCGATACTACCACACATTGGGTTCCGGTAACTCGACCCCTCTCGACTTATTAACCAACTTGGTCTCTGTCCAGGAGTCGCAACTAGTTTCTGGTGTTTGTAGGTAGTGCTATTCTTCTACCAAGTGGCACCCGGCAGGGTAGGCTTGGGACAGACTAGGCACACGTGGCACGGTGTACCGAGTGGCACCCGGTTGGTGGGCTCGGGAACCCTGCTCACATCGTTTGGGGCCGTGAGCGACACCCCGGCCGGATCTCCTTGCGGATGGAACCCGAATAGGCGATAAACCTGGACTAGAGTCTTGTGTGGTTAGTCAGGTCGTGGCCGACACCCTCGCCAGGCTTCCGCTTGAAGGTTGCCGAGATACATGACGTGTACATGGCGGTAAGTGGCGAGAGCGTGTGTGAAGAAGTACACCCCTGCAGGGTTAACATGATCTATTCGAATAGTCGGGTCCGCGGTTATGGACTTCTTGGATGCTTACATGGTACATAGACAACTTGAAGTGGATACTCTAAAA
>NW_025269558.1:0-1428 GCF_018294505.1 Triticum aestivum | reverse complement strand
CAATGCCACCCTGTCTATCTTAGGGTTACGTGAGTCGAGGCGGATGTCATCGCGGTAGCGACGACGGACGCCGAGACGAGCACGTGACACCAATGCCACCCTGTTTATCTTAGGTTAACGCGAGTCGAGGCGGACGTCGTCGCGGTAGCGACAGACGGACGCCGAGACGAGCACGTGACATGAATGCCACCCTATCTATCTTAGGGTAAGTCGAGTCGAGGCGGACGTCGTCGCGGTAGCGACAACGGACGCCGAGACGAGCACATGACACCAATGCCACCCTGTCTATCTTAAGGTTACGCGAGTCGAGGCGGACGTCGTGACTGTAGCGATGACGGACGCTGAGACGAGCACGTGACACCACGGCCACCCTATCTATCTTAGGGTAACGCGAGTCGAGGCGGACGTCTACACTGTAGCGAAGACGGACGCCGAGACGAGCACGTGGCACCACCGCCACCCTGTCTATCTTAGGGTAACGCGAGTCGAGGCGGACGATGTCGCGGTAGCGACGACGGACGCCGAGACGAGCACGTGACACCAATGCCACCCTGTCTATCTTAGGGTAACGCGAGTCGAGGCAGACGTCGTCGCGGTAGCGACTACGGACGCCGAGACGAGCACGTGACACCAATGCCACCCTGTCTATCTTAGGGTAACGCGAGTCGAGGCGGATGTCGTAACTGTAGCAACGACGGACGCCGAGATGAGCACGTGGCACCACCGCCACCTTGTCTATCTTAGGGTGACGCGAGTCGAGGCGGACATCGTCGCGGTAGCCACGACGGACGCCGAGACGAGCACGAGATACGAATGCCACCCTGTCTATCTTATGGTATCATGAGTCGAGGCGGATGTCGTCGCGGTAGCGAAAGACGGACACCGAGACGAGCACGAGACATGAATGCCACCATGTCTATCTTAGGGTAACGCGAGTCGAGGCGGACGTCGTCGAGGTAGCGACGACGGACGACGAGACGAGCACGTGACACGAATGCCACCGTGTCTATCTTAGGGTTACGCGAGTCGAGGCGGACGACGTCGCGGTAGCGACCACGGATGCTGAGACGAGCACGTGACACGAATGCCACCCTGTCTATCTCAGGGTAACGCGAGTCGAGGCGGACGTCGTCGAGGTAGCGACGACGGACAACGAGACGAGCACGTGACACCAATGCCACCCTGTCTATCTTAGGGTTACGTGAGTCGTGGCGGACGTCGTCACTGTAGCAACGACGGACGCCGAGAGGAGCACGTGGCACCACCGCCACCCTGTCTATCTTAGGGTAACGCGAGTCGAGGCGGACGTCGTCGCGGTAGCGACGACAGACGCCGAGACGAGCACGTGTCACCACCGCCACCCTGTCTATCTTAGGGTGACGCGAGTCGAGGCGGACGTCGTCACTGTAGCGACGACGGACGCCGAGA
>NW_025269557.1:0-1428 GCF_018294505.1 Triticum aestivum | reverse complement strand
GGCTGATTCTGGTCCGATTCTTGGACTATTACTCACCGTTTTGGGGTCCCAAAGCGAATTCCATAGTTGTTGAACCCAAAGGTGCGCTTACGTGTCGGTCATCAACACTCGCAGTTTTGGCCGATTTTGGCCCGTCTCTTGGACTATTACTCACTGTTTTGGGGTCCTCGAGTGATTTCCACGATTGACGAACCCTGGGGTGCGTTTGCGTGTCGATCATCAACACTCGCAGTTTTGGCCGATTCTGTCCCGTTTCGTGACTATTACCTAGTTTTGGGGCCCCGAAGTGGTTTCCACAACTGACGAACCGCAAGGTGCGTTTGCGTGTCGATCATCAACACTCGTAGTTTTGGCCGATTCTGGTTCATTTCGTGCACTATTACTCACCGTTTTCGGGTCCTAGAGCGATTTCCATGATTGACGATCACTGGGGTGCATTTATGTGTCGGTTATCGACACTTGCAGTTTTGGCTGACTCTGCCCCGTTTCATGGTTTATTACTCATTGTTTTGGGGTCCCGGAGCAATTTCCATAATTGACGCACCCCGGGGTGCGTTTACATGTCGCTCACCACCAATCGTAATTTTGTTCGATTCTGGGCTCTTCCGTGGACTATTACTCACCATTTTGGGGTCCCAGAGCTATTTCCACATTCACAATGACCGGGGTGCGTTTACGTGTACGTCGTCAACAGTCGCAATTTTGGTTGATTCTGGCCCGTTTCATGGACTATTACTCACCGTTTTGGTGTCCCAAAGCGATTTCAATGGTCGTTGAACCCTAAGGTGCATTTACGTGTCGGTCATCAACGAACGCAGTTTGGGCTGATTCTGGTCCGATTCTTGGACTATTACTCACCGTTTTGGGGTCCCAAAGCGAATTCCATAGTTGTTGAACCCAAAGGTGCGCTTACGTGTCGGTAATCAACACTCGCAGTTTTGGCCGATTTTGGCCCGTCTCTTGGACTATTACTCACTGTTTTGGGGTCCTCGAGTGATTTCCACGATTGACGAACCCTGGGGTGCGTTTGCGTGTCGATCATCAACACTCGCAGTTTTGGCCGATTCTGTCCCGTTTCGTGACTATTACCCAGTTTTGGGGCCCCGAAGTGGTTTCCACAACTGACGAACCGCAAGGTGCATTTACGTGTCGGTTATCAACACTCACAATTTTGGCCAATTCTGGTTCATTTCGTGCACTATTACTCACCGTTTTCGGGTCCTAGAGCGATTTCCATGATTGACGATCCCTGGGGTGCATTTATGTGTCGGTCATCAACACTCGCAGTTTTGGCTGACTCTGCCCCGTTTCATGGTTTATTACTCATTGTTTTGGGGTCCCGGAGCAATTTCCATAATTGATGCACCCCGGGGTGCGTTTACATGTCGCTCACCACCAATCGTAATTTTGTTCGATTCTGGGCTCTTC